>NC_137214.1:6325233-6457733 GCF_949987685.1 Ammodytes marinus
ACGGCAACGCACACAGAGTAACAGTGGGTGGGTGGACGGACGGACAGACGGGGCCCAGAAGAAGAAGAAGAAGAGGGGAAAGTCTTGCTGAGGTCATGGACCCCACACTAATAGCTTGCTGTGGGCTGCCTCAGCGGTCTCACATGGGGGGGTGGGGGGGTTATAAAGTTATTGAGGAGAGTCAGAGAGATGAAAGTCGATGAATGAAGAAATTCAAAATGATGGAAAAAAAAAAATCGTTCCTTCAGTTGCTTTCAATTTTTTCCAGTCCTTGGGTCCATGGGTGTTCCATCTTAAATATTGGAGAAGGCTGAAGGGGCTGGAAGGGCTGTTACATGAACGCAGTCCAAGAAGAAACTAACACTAAGCAGCACCGTGGCCCCGGTCACTCGGTCCACCACTGTACACTGAGATATACTCTGAAACTAGTACACTAAATGGCTTGGCGTAAAGTACATCGTTTTTCTACGGTTTTTGACCGTGACACAATATCTCGACTTAATGGCCTGGCTTGTTGACCTCTGCACTTACAATCGTTTTTTTTTGCGTTGACGGAGAGAGATATTGGAAAACATTGACGTGTGTACGGGAATTATTCTGCAAACATTAGTTTAATGCACAGCACACCCACAAATGGATAGCCCTGCTGTAATGGGGAAAACAAACCCCCATCCAGCCGAGCCGAGCGAAAACATGTAATGGAAAAGTGCCAGCAGGCAACCTCTAGGCCCATATTACCATCACAAAGCCTTCTATTGCATCACAGCATTTATCTGTCAAAACTGATTGTCTAAGATTGTAGCTCTCGTACAGTTAAATAAGTGTTCTGGGATGATATATCTGACAGATAACAGGGACAGCAGTGATACTCCCCTGTCTGTACATCAAACACACATGTCATAGGCACATATAGAGGAATTTCTCCACATGGGAAAATACCTCCACTCTTTTTCTCACAATCAACCTCAGGATCAAACTGGAGTGTTTGCCTTGGTGTGAGGTGAGGGGTGCTGGTTGTAGCGGGTGGGGGGTGGGGGGTGAGGTGTGGGGGGTGAGGTGTGTCAACAGCAGCTAACCACAGAGGAAACGCAGAGAAGAAGAATGCCTGGAGCCCACTCCTTTAACCTGCGGTAACCAGAGCCTGCTGCCGTCTGCTCTGACATCCGTACCGCCTCTCCTGTGTCATACGCTGATGTGTGTGTGTGTGTGTGTGTGTGTGTGTGTGTGTGTGTGTGTGTGTGTGTGTGTGTGTGTGTGTGTGTGTGTGTGTGTGTGTGTGTGCGTGTGTGTGTGTGTGTGTGTGTGTGTGTGAGTGAGCCGGCTCAACTGGCCAGCAAGCACGCGTTGGGCTGATCCTCTGAAGAAAAACCACCAGATGCCTGTTGCATCTGACTGCAGACACACACACACACACACACACACACACACACACACACACACACACACACACACACACGGCGGAAATGGGAGGAGTCATTTTTCTCTCTTTTCTTTTTAGAGAACTGTAAGGGGCAGAGAAAACAGATGAGTCAAGCATGCTGTCATCCAATCTTCCTGTCGGTTTTCCGGCATGCTGTTGTTTGATTGAGTTTTTTTTTGGCTTTTATGGCTTTAGTGTGTGTGTGTGTGTGTGTGTGTGTGTGTGTGTGTGTGTGTGTGTGTGTGTGTGTGTGTGTGTGTGTGTGTGTGTGTGTGTGTGTGTGTGTGTGCGCACGTGTGTGCCCTTATGTCACTTTCAGGGACAAGGCGAGTACAGGAAATGAATGTAAATCTATGTAAATGCCCCAAAAGTGACATAGTTGTGTGTGTGTGTGTGTGTGTGTGTGTGTGTGTGTGTGCGTGCGTGCGTGCGCGTGCGTGCGTGTGTGTGTGTGTGTTTGGTAGCAGTAGGCTTATAGTCAATAGGTGAATGGTCAATTACACCCCCCCCACCCCACCACCACCACCTCTCTCTCTCTCTCTCTCTCTCTCTGTCTCTCTCTGTCTCTCTCTCTCTCTGTCTCTCTCTCTGTCTCTCTCTGTCTCTCTCTCTGTCCCTCTTCTCCCCTTACCTCGGTAAGTAATGTGATATGCCACCATCGGCCTCCTTGGGGCCTAAATAGACCTCAGTGAGAATTTAATAGTGTGACCATGATACATAACAAGTGTCTGTCCAGCAGGCTGACATCAGCACAGGGGAATCTGGCTGCTGGTATCCCTGGCCAACTCCTGCTGGCAGCGGGGAGCCCAGTGGAGGAGAGGGCCAGTACTGCGCTAGGCTGCTTCTCCATGTCTCAAACACTGCTCTGCTAACATAGAAAGCAGAAGCATGGAGCACAGGCAGGGCACATATGTCCATCATTATTGGGTCCTGAGCATATAAAACGGACTCCTTCAAATCAATTGAATTTCAAGCCATAAATGAGATATTGTCTTTTTTTTACTTAATTTGTTATTTGTGTCAGCTACAGTCAGTGCATTTACACTGTGCAATGCCAAATCCACTACAGTTGTTTTGTCACAGTCACAGTTTGCCTTTACTACATCCATATCACCCACTCACCCACACACACACACACAGAAGCAAACTAACAGTGACTAATGCTAAGAGACGTAATGCGGTAGATCTGACTGCTGCTGACTACCTTAATGGTCATTAAAAGGTAATTCTACAACCTGTATTACATCATAACAGTAACCAGGGGCGTTGTCAAAATAAACACGGATGAATGCTAATGGCTTTTTGACTTTACTTTTACTTTACTCTTATAACTGCAAGAAAGTGAAACTATTCCTTCAATATTGCGACTGTGCAGTTGACCACATAGAGGTAAAGGCTATAACTGATAAGAATGCTGCTATTGATCTGTTGACAGAAGTGTCATACTCTATTTGCTTATTTCCTCTCTGGAAGCTTTGGGGCATTTTTTCTTAGCAGCAGCGTTGTATTATGCCCCTTGTAAGCTTTATGAAGTAGTGGAATGACTGGGCATGACTCAGGAATGACCAATCATTTTAATCTAATGAATGAAGGGCGTTGGTCGGTTAGTAAATATCCTCTCGATTAATGAAATATAAGCTTTCATTCCTTAATATATTATGCAGGCTGCGGGGACCTATGGGGCTGTGTGTGTGTGTGTGTGTGTGTGTGTGTGTGTGTGTGTGTGTGTGTGTGTGTGTGTGTGTGTGTGTGTGTGTGTGTGTGTGTGTGTGTGTGTGTGTGTGTGTGTGTGTGTGTGTGTGTGTTTGCTTCCTTTGCCTTCTCAGCACGTGTTATAGTCTCAGGAGCAGAAGGAAGAGGCAGAAAAAGCAGACAGGAAAAGGATGAGGAAATGGGGGCGGGGACCACAGGAATAGAGAATGAAGAAAGAAAGGTAGTTGACAGGAACTCACTGTGTGGGTCAATCAAAGCAAAGAAGACAGAGAGCTATTATGACAGGGTTATGACAGAGCCACGCCGCCCCTCTCTAACACATTAATCTTGTTCTTTATCCACACCACAGGCGACGGACAAGTCAGCACCCTCCTAAGTAGAAACTTCTCACCTTGACCCATTCTCCATCCAGCCTCTCTCTTCTTCTATCTCTCGTTGGCTCCCCCTCTCGTGTTACCGCGGCGACCTTATCTCCCCGACCACTCCTCCCTTCTTTTCATTCCTGTCATCCTCCCGTTTGGCTGTCCTCACCGTGTAAGACCGTGTGTACAACAAGGCAGATCCATCGCAGCCTCTTTTTGTCATGCGACAATGCCTCCGGAGCTGTTGACACCTCGTCAATCAGGCCTGAGTGGCACCCTTAGGCCGCGCCAGTGCATTTACTACTTTTATGGGAGCCTTCGAGGACTCTTTAACTGCTACACCATGAGCGCCCATGTGCTAATCATTCTTAGCACTTTTATGAAGGTTATTTCAGAAGGATTTGTGTGTATCTTCTGATTTATGAGAATTTATTTTTCTTCTTACAAACGTGCCTGTGTAGCTACATCGTATTTTATTTTTTTTTTCTATAAAAATTTAAAATAAAGATTTTAACTGGCTTCATGAGACATCCAGATTTTAGTTTTTTTTTAAAGAGATGCAACATTAAGGCATAATAAGCTAGATGTTGCCAAAATTGCATATTAATTCAAAGATTTCTGAGAAAATTGTAATGCAAAAAAATAATAGCGCTAATGTCAGTAATCAACAGGCAAAATGTTCACAATGATATCGGAACACAAAAGATTGGACCTGCAGTGACTTACCTTGATTTGCCGGAACATAACATGTAACATCTGAGGCGGATTGTGACACATGCACACATATATATCCTCATTAATTTCAGGTATTAATGTGTTCCGGTTGATAATATCCGCTCAGAGAATGATTATATTTCCAACTGGTGGCGTGCGCACTTCCATACCAGTGTGGAAACTACCCATTGTTAATCCTCAGCGGCCCAGGAAACACCTTTCACAACAAACTCACCCTCCTCATGCTGATTCCATCCAATGCAACTACTGCAGCAGCATGTGATTACTCAAGTCTATTTGGCAATGCATCAAGACAACAAGAGTTAGCTTATTTTGCTAATGGATTTGTTACTTATCATAAAAGCTTTACAGAGAAATATGAAGGTGTGGAGAGAGAGAGTAGCCAGCCTGACTATACATTTGAAAGAGGACACTGTTCCTGCAGACAGCCTCCTGTTGTTTTGGGTCAGCCTGCCCCACCCACGATTATAATATGAATGTATATCTCAAACCTGTCTGCCTCCCAACCTGTCTCCCCCTCCTCTTCCCCCACTCAGCTTACCTGTCTACCTGTCTCCTACCTCCCCCACCCTTGGCTGACCCTCCAACTCAGATCAACCTGACCCCTCCCATGTTTTACAATAACAATGTATGTATATTAGAACTGTCTGCCTCTCAGCCTGTCTCTCCTCCAAACACACTGTTAGACCCCCCCCCCCCCGGGGAGTAAATGTTCCTTAAATAGGTGACGCTTTAAGGAAAAGATGTCACTCCTTGCAACATACTTACCTGTGTTGGAACTAGTGACCACTCCGCAGAGTTTCTTGCTATTGATTGAAAATAAACCTTTTGCTTTTACAAACGTATCATTGTGCTTGTTCTTCTCACCACTACGACTATGCAACAGTGCATCAGAACACCCACATGCTGCACTGATACGGTATCATTCTACTGCCCGACATGAAGTCTAATCTAGCATATTGTATTTAATCCCCTCAAATGTGTATCTTTAAAATGCTATTATCAAAAATGTAAACTGTTTATTTTCAATAACTACAGTCTGATGTATAGCACCGAATGATGTCATATTTATTCATATCACAACATTGGACTGGCAGTCTAAACAAGTCTTTAGTTTACAGACAAAAAGGCGCTAAAATGAGTTTCTGTGAGCACACCTTGATGTAGGAAGGACTTCTGCCAAGTAAAAAAAATCGTAAAACAATAGCGGTCTTGCTGCACCGACAATTCACACGGGAATTATGGCACGCGATGAATTTCTGCCACTTCCAATGAATTGTGGGCGAAAAACCTGCAAGGAAATACCTTCTGTGCGGTGTGGGAAAATAATATATCCTCTTTGGGTGTCTCTAGGAACATTCAAGGACACGCAGAGAAGGCGAGAAGGCAAGAGATTCCTCGTGAGCCGTTGACTGTGACCCTACAAGGGAAATTCAGGAGTGGTGCATGCAGCATTGATGCCTGATGATGGGCCACCCATTCCGGACATTTAATTCCTGGCAGTGGTCCACCAGAGCCACACTGAGACTACAGAACGCTAGCGAACTCCCTTACTCTCTCAGCATTCTGCTTCTTGGTTTGCCATCAGCCCCGGGAATAGCAGCTATGTGAGCATGACTGCACGGCACTATTTCGGTGTGCACTGCTACTTGACATTGAGAGGCCCGGGATTAGGTGGCTCCACTACTGTAAATGACAAGCCCCCTGTCACACACATACAAACACACATGCACATGGGTGGGACCGTGCTTTTGCAAAATGCACGTCCATGCATACCGCACGGAAAAACTAGCTACATGTTTTTGTAACTGAGAAACCATCGGTGTCCACCAATAAAACAGTTCTCTTTATAGCTTGTTGTTGACGACTAGTGTTTTACAGATAATCCAATGGCATGTTTTCGTAAAGTTTTACACATTAAAGTAGCTACGAGGTACTTTGAGTTTCTGTTGATTCTGGCGGCACCTTTGGATAAAAGCGGTATTGTCTTTACAACACCAGTACCCAATTGCATGGTGATGAGGGGATGTATTTATATGTGACCATGTCAGATTGATAATGGTAATGTGAAGAAGGCAAAGCAAAGTAAACTTATTTCAATGGCGTTGATAAACACAGGCTGTTCCAGTCTGCCTGCCGTAAATCATTCCGGGGGAAAATCGGACCCGTGCAAATGCATTCATCATAACTATATAAAAATAGCATGGAATAGCAAAAGATCTCTGTAGCCTGTTTCTTCTGTATGATAGAGGCCAGTGTCAGCTACCTAGCATTACACACCCAGATCTCTACCAGTGGTTGGGGTTGCATTTTGGGTAATGTATGCACTATGCACCAGGTTTTGACACGGAAGAAAAGTTTGCAGAATAAGATTACTTCATCAATCCAATGGAGTGAACACTTTATCATTTGAGGTTATATCTAACAATAAAATAGAAATCAGCAGATTTGGAGTTTAAAAACACTGCTTGCCTTGATGTACAAATAAAGAATTGTGAAGATTAACGCTTTGCCATGCAGTGAGTTCACCTCCTCAACGTGCAACTTGAGTAGACGCAGACTTTTCAGTTGCACAACCAATGGTATGAGATAGTCGTGAATCAAGTACCACACCCTAATGGATCAGCTTAACATCTGGCTGTAACTATACCATCCCCCCAGGGTGAACATGCAAGTCAGACAACAACTTGTTTATTCAGTGTACTGTATATAGAAAGTATGGGAATCGAACCCACAAACAGTGTTGGAAAAGTGTCTCCAAGGCAGACATGCGCACACGTGTGTTTTGCTGTGGATTTTTCTTTGCTTGTAATGGGTCGGTAAACCCCTGTGACCAACAAAGACGCAGCAACCGGGGCATTACGCTACCACATTCCCGTACACGCAACACAGATACACACACACGCAAACACACCCACACACACACACAGTGTCGGTATAACAACATCCGTGCAGGAGGTGACTTCAAGCACGGGGTGACTAACATTTGGCTGGGTCTCAACCTGCCTTTGAGTCCAGCTGGGTCTTTTGACTTTTCCCTTCGCCCCATTAAAAAGAACCTGCGTGCAGCATACATGACAGCATTGTTGCATCCTGCTAGTATTTGCTGTATGTGGTCTCTGTGAACTCTGCGGTAATAGTAAGAGCGCTGGTAGTAGAAGAGGTCTCAGATGGTTGTGTCTTTGAACATGACATCTGTTGGCTGTGTGTGAGTAATGGTGGCTGTGGTAAGCGTGTGTTGTGGCTCAACATCAGGTGTTCCCCTGTGCCCTTACACACAGCACATCTGTTCCCCCCAAAAGGGCTGGGTTACATACACACAGTGGTAAAGTGAGTCCAAACCGCACTCATCTCCATTGATCCGTCAGGGAGAATGAGGATGCTGTCAACACATGTAACTGATCATGTCTTCTTTCTACAGTTTGTCCACAGTGAAAGGTCTCAGAGAAAACACCACACACCAATATTTCTTTTAACTGAACATCTGGGTTGGAAACTAAGGATGGCTTTGTCACACCATATCTACACCGCGCGCTGACTAAAAAAATATTTGCCTTTTGAGCAGTGAACATAATAGCACTAATGACCGTGCAGGATACAGGTGCTTCGGTTGAAAGCTGTTGCTCCCACGTCAGGGACAGGGGGAATGAAAATATTATGTTTACTATAATTACAGCCTCACAGAATGGGCCACAGAGAAAACATACATCGGCATTATCATTATTCAGACCGGCCCTTTTAAAATATCACATGGATGTGTGGGCCCGGCTCAGGAAGTGAACAAAAGAGCAGTAAAATGAACTTGACCTTACAAAACGTATCCATCAGTACATCTCACACTCTCAGTAAAGGTGGAGTCAGTGATTCTGGAGAACACTTGTTGTCAAAATCACTTTTTTGTAAAAAAAAAACTGTGAATATCTCCTCATGAACCTGCTACCTGTCTGCACTGCGTGTGCGCTGGGGGTGGAGGGGGGGGGGGATACGGTGTTAATACACAGCCTAGGCTATGTAAATACCCTTTGTTTAGTTACCCGTTTACAAAGCCTAGTGTAACACTCGATTTTGTTTTGCGCGCAGACAATACACAGCGGATGGTGAGGGGACACTGATTTGAACAATAAGTGATTTGATGACAACCAGCATTCTCCAGAATCGCTCACTGCGCCTTTAATGCCGTGAACATAGTGCCCATGTAAAGAAGAACTACCAGACACAGTCACAAATTAGGATCATTTCTTTTTATTATTATTTTTTGCTCTGAAAAAAAAAATCACATAAATAACAATCACTTCAAAACGGCAGGACAGGATTTGAAAGGGTGGAACACTTGAATTCACATTTTTCTTTTTGCTTGACAGATGAACACGGATATGAGGGAAATTTGCCGAAAAAAATGATGGTAAGACAACATGACAATACAACATATTCATACCAGATTCTTCTTACAGTGCATCCCTTTTAAAAAACAAAGATTCTTAACCATACAGATACTCAAGAGTGCACAGTTTTTATGTTGGCTTTTATCAATGGCCTGCATAGCCAGTGCAATGTAATAACAGACACTGATAACTAACCCTAACCCATTGTTGTGACATTGAGGCACAACATTAACCCTAATGTGGCCGTAAAGTTCCCCAAAGCTGCAGGATATATTTGGGGAGTGGGAAACGAAAGACCTGAATATCAATGCTGAAGTGCTTTCGAGCAAGGCCCTGAACCCCCAACCTCTACAGTGGATCTGTTTAGTGGCTTTTTAGTGGCTGCTTCCATGTTTTTTAAATGTGTGTGTGTGAGCAGGGTGTGCTCTCGACGATACCACCCTGAATAATTAGAAAAAAAAAACGAGCATGTCTATTCAACAATCAATTTATTAATCACAGTGCCAGAAAAAGCATCTGATATTTAAGCATCATGTCTCTCTTCTCTCTTTTCTTTTCTTTGTTGAAATACATAATAATATCTCAAGGGAGCTTTTTCTGCATCGTTTGCTCTTTTTTTCTTTTACATAAATAAATATCATATCGTCCAGATAAGGAAATATAAAAAAACAACTGTAACTGTATCGTTACTTTAAAATCAGTTCGAACGAAGGCGGTTAAAATCTCTATAAATACACATTAGCTTAAATAATAAATAAATTAAAATTATAAATATACCGTTTACTGTACACAACAAAAAAATTAAAAATAACAAAAGATGGACTTGTGCAGGAAAAAATACAAAATGCTTTTCTTGTTGAGGGAAAAAATCCAGGTTTGAGCTCTCGTTTTAAAAAACCTTGTATGGTTCAGTTCAGTCTAAAACGACCTCTTTCTCTTTTTTTTCCTTTTTCTTTTTCATTTCTTGTACAGTCAAGAAGCAGCGCAGAGTCTAGACATCTTCCTTCTTTCTTTCTTTCTTCTTCTTCTCTTTCGTCATCACTCCCTCTCCAATCCATCCCCCCACACCGGGCCGCTAGTAATTCCAGTTTCAGGCGGGGCACCAGGCCTTTCGGGGAAAAGAAAATGCTCGGCTGCTCCAATTGTTTTTTTTTCATCTGAACGTTTTCTGGCAGAGAGGGTCAGAGCAGACAACAACCTCTGTTCCCTTCTTCATGTACGTATCCTTTTCCCCCCTCCAGGACCTCCTCTTTCTCTCTCTCTCTCTCGCGGTTCACTTCTTCTTTTTCCTATTTTGAGGTAGAACTTCCGCATCTTTGCCTAAGATTGAAGAAAATGGAAACAGAAGGGTGAGAATGAGCTAAGCCTCGTATCACTCAAGAGACAAAAAGAAAAAAAGTCCCCAGCTGTTTGTCAGTGTATGTGTTCCCGTGGCCCTGCTCCTCTCTCTCTCTCTCTCTCTCTCTACTCACCTCTCTCTTTGTCTCTTCAGTGGCTGGACGCTAACCCTAGTTTGACCTTCTCTTCATTCTCTACATCATACGCTCCCCGCTTGTGAAACCTGTAATAAACAAAAAGAAAAAATAAGCTAAGTTCAGTGTCTATTAGTGTGACAAGTGTCCGCTAAGTTAGCTAGGGAACGCCCTGTTATCTGTGTGTATCGATTAGCCTGCTGAGACCAGCCTGAGGTGATTCATTTCTTTCCCACATATCAGTCTGGACTTTTATCAAATCTCCTCTGGGAGGAGTCCGGTCAAGAAAAATGACCTGGCCAATCAGGACCCCGCGATCCGACCGAACGTTCGTCCCCTTATAGTCAAAGGCAACTTCTGATTGGTTCATGTAGTTGTCAATCTAGCCTCTTGAGACTTATAAGCTTATTCGGCGATCTATGATAACGTCAACAACTACAAGAACCAATCAGGGAAACCGACGGAAAGTGGGGAGAGTCCGGTGTGACTAGAGGTTAGATTGATGATGACTACATGAACCAATCAGGGGCTGCCTTCCACTAACAGACAGGGCCAGGCTCCTCCTATGCGAGAGAGAGCCGAATGTGAAGCTTGCGCAAGATCCGGCTGGTGTCCCCAGGCTAGTATGTGTCTAATGGCTGTGATCGTGTGTTTGTGAGTGAATGGACCAGTGAGTGTTTTGAACCTACCTGAGCAGTAACAAAAGGCCAATGATGAGCAGGCAGACAGACGACAGCACCACAGCCACCACAGCCAGAGCCGTGGTCCGGTTGTATCCCTCCTGGCTAGGCTTCTCCAGGGGCAGCGTGAAGAACTGACACCTCTCCCCTGAGTAACTCGTGTGGCACCTAGAGATAGACAGTTGAGAGGTGAATAAGACAGCAGAGAAGGCCATTGATGGGCAATTCAATCGAAAATGAATGGAAACCGATATATGCAGAATCTCTTAATGGCGTAATCGTGCCCATGTTGGTTATATTATTATTTAATTTTTTTTTATTCTGTGAATTGATATTTGTTTATAAGAGATTCAAGTTATATTTCAACTTTTCACATGGCAATATTTAGGATTTATATATATTTTTGTTTACTGTTTAGGATAACTTTTTTCACATGACGTTTTCATTCGAAGCGACCGTTTGATTTCTGTTAAAAATATTCAATAAATAACCATCAATAGTTCACTTGTGTGTTCCCTTAATATCCCAGCTTTGATGGTCGAGCATATTTACAGTACAAAGTGTGTCAGTGTTACCATCAATTCACTGTCAATTAATAATCAGGATATTGATTTGAGGTCAAATAATAAGACAATGCATGAGGTTATACTTACACACAGGACGGAGAACGGATGTCCCTCAGGTACTGGCAGGTGCCGTGAATGCAGAAGTCTTTGTACTTCTTCAGGCAGGGATTCCTCTTCTTGCCCTTGCCTTTCCCCCTCCTTCTACCTCTCTTGCCTTTCGCACTCTCGGCCTCCAAGATGGCCGACGGGTCTTTGGGTTTGCTCGACATGGAAACTAAACCAAAAAAAAACATAACATTGCATTTTAGTGTCTTTGTTAAAAAAATATTTAAAGGTCACATTTTATACACATTTTCGGGTTAACATTTTTGATTTAGGGTAACTACTAGAAACAGTGTTCATGGTGTAGTGTCCAAATAACCCTTTATATTTCTAACAGTGCCATTGTTGAATCTCCTCTTTATAGCCTCCGTCTGAAACGCTCCATTTTAGAGCCTGTCTCTTTAAGCCCCGCCTTCTAAAAAAAAGAAGCCCAGTCTGCTCTGATTGGCCCTGAATCTAATTGCCAATTTGATTCCAACTATTAGATTCAGGTGTATCTGGGTGTGTGGCTTATCACAGGTGGAGGTAATACAGAGTGAGGTTGGTAATGATGGGGGCGTGGCAGAAAAATCTGACTGGGGATTTTGAACACAGTTTTTTTAGAAAGGTGGAGGTGGAGAAAAAGGAGAGAGGGTTTTTTTTCCCTCATGCTTTGGGAGTCTCTAATCACACCCATATGAACATTAAAAAAAAATCAATGAAAGCACAGGTGGCCCCTTTAAAACAACGGCACACCAATTTGACTCCCTCCTCACCTTTTGGCATTTCCAGTTCATAGTCTCCAGACAGGCCGTCTTCATACTCGTCTCCGTCATAATATTCCTCGTCATACTCCCACTGGTCATCGCTGCCTTGCGGGCCACCGTACTCCTCCGCTGCTGTGACGAACCCTCTGCTCACCTCCTCATCCACCCTCCTGTCTCTGGTGGTGCTGGCCAAGTGGAAGTTAACCACGGCCGTATCCCGCTGCCTGTCGCTCTCATACCTGTCTACTGCTGCACCCCCAACTAGCCTGGACACCACTGGAAAAGAGAGAAGAAGAAGAAAAAAAATTGTGTTAAAGTTACATGTGGGGATGGGGGTGCTCGTGGCATAGTGGTTAAAGCGTCTCTGCATGTCTTCCCCCTCTCTGCCCCATTTCAACTCTGACTCTCGAAAAATCTGTCTAATAAATGGAAAAAATGCCCCAAAAAATAATCTTAAAAAATAAAGTTACGTGTGTGTTTGGTTTGATTCAGCCTTTAAACAAAATGGACATCCCCACCTTGGAAAGTTTTCCTCTAGGAAACAGACATGCAGTGCTCAAGGGTTAGTGAGCCAAGGTGGGCCGGACCTATCAAGGGACAAGTTCCAACATGTTGTGCACAAGGAGGCTCCAGGTGGGGATTTTTTTGTTTAGTTTTTTTTTTGTTTTGGCTTCAGTGCAATCATACTAGGGATTGGAAATTCACAAGGTTTACACACAGAGCACAGCCCTAAGGAATTGAGTGGTATTCAGTGCCTTGCTCAGGAGCACTTTGGCAGAGTGGGGAAGCCATGGCCAGAAGTTGAACTTGAACTAGGTCTACAGTAGAATGACCGTTTAGATTTGTATGCTTTGCTTCATAAGTCAAATATAATGGTGGTGGTTGTGGACAAATACAAGTTGGCATACATACACACTCTCTGTCAACACACATAGGCATAGACCTACAAACACACACACACACACATACGCACACGCTGTGGCGCGCACACCAAATGCATGGACAGACAGTTAGCTAATGTCAGGCAAGAATATGAGTTAAAAATAAAATGTATCCGGTTACATAAAGCATGCTCTAAAATAGAGAGATGACCCCATTAGCTCCCGAATAGCCTTGGCATCATAAAAAATAAACCGTTGCCTCAAAGGTTACGAAGTGTACAAGACGTTTTATTAGCCGAGAGCTTTACTGTTACTACTACACTAATAGCCACGAAGAGACAAGTGTCGCGCAGGTATAGGGGCTACACTACACACGCACACTGGAAAACAAATGCCAAACATGCCGATCCTTGGTCAACAAACAAACACACAATGAAATAAACACGCTTCTTGTTAACCAGTATGAGAACTCACCCAAGGCGTGAACCAGCACCAGCACAGCACTGAATATCCTCATGATGTCAAGAAGACTCCCAGGGATTGTTAGGCGGAAAAAATATGATGATCAACAAGTTGTATTCCTTCCACTTGTTCCGCCTTCTCAGTATTCCTTCGATTCTTTCCCTTTTCTTTTTTTTTTCCTTTCTTTCTTTTTCTCTCGTTCTAGGTGGTGTGCTTGAGTGGATTAATCCCGCTTGTTTGTGTGCCTTGAGAGAGAGAGAGGCTGGTGCGGTGCGTGCGTCTCGGGTGTAGGAGCGCAGTGAAAGAGCGTCCGGACAGAGGCACCGCGGTATTTATGGCCCTTCCCAGCCTCACCACGCCTCCACAGAGTCCACACCAATGCTCACTGCACTACTGAACCGACTGCTGCTGCTAATGCTGCTGCTGCTGCTGCTGCTGTGTGTGTGTGTGTGTGTGTGTGTGCGTGTGTGTGTGTGTGTGTGTGTGTGTGTGTGTGTGTGTGTGTGTGTGTGTGTGTGTGTGTGTGTGTGTGTGTGTGTGTGTGTGTGTGTGTGTGTGCGCACGTGCGTGCAACAAGGTACACACTTCAATTGCTTCAAGTGTGGACTCGTGTCTTGTTTTAAGGACATGGGCAGGCACATTGCATTTTGCATTAATGAACGCGTTATTAAGCATGTGGAGCAACATACACAAAGGACCCCTTTGAAGACGAATGACAGTCACTGTGGTGGGCAAAGGGTATCAATATTTAGTCTATTATGAAAAGTAGCCTACTGTACTTTAGTCATGTTGGCTTGGAAAACTTTATTTTCCTTTATTATAAATCAGTGTATGGTTTTAACAGTGTTTCATGCCAATACATTGCTTCAGATAGATGGATAGATATAGATTGATGGATGTACCCATCCATCAATCTATATCGATAGATAGATAGATAGATAGATAGATAGATAGATAGATAGATAGATAGATAGATAGATAGATAGATAGATAGATAGATAGATAGATAGATAGATAGATAGATAGATAGATAGATAGATAGATAGATAGATAGATAGATAGATAGATAGATAGATAGATAGATAGATAGATAGATAGATAGATAGATAGATAGATAGATAGATAGATAGATAGATAGATAGATGGATGAAAAAGTCACATGCAAACCAAAGAAAATAAGGTGGGTAGGAAACAATACATTTTTATCTTTAAGTGTTTATCACACTCACAGTCTACTCAGTGGCTCTTTGTATTCAGTGTACACACACACACACACACACACACACACACACACACACACACACACACACACACACACACACACACACACACACACACACACACACACACACACACACCTATAGACTGTGAAAAGTAGACCTCACACACATTTAAAGTAAATCCATTTGAGTGATATCAAATAGGCTAAAAAACGCATATAACAGGAAAGGGAAATAACTGCCTATAAATAATGAAAGCCCCTTGTAATAGGCCTATTACCTTCTCCAGCCAATAATATGCAGCTTGACTGCGCCGTCCTGTGGTTAAACTAGGAACTACACCATGAGTCTGCATGGAGGGGACAACAGGTTGGCTCTATGGGGGGGGGGGGGGGGGGGTCACACTGCTACCACAACATTCAAAGGTTTGGTTTCGGGGTTTTCTCTTTTTTATCGTACATTCAAATATATGGACTATGTGCTAAAACATGGTCAAAATAGGCAGCTCTAATTGTGGCAGGGGCCTATTCGGAACAAATAATCAAACTATTGAAACAAATCTAATAATCTATTTCATGAATACCATCATAAAGGGAAACGCATAAGTGCTTGCTTTAACTAACTTTAACATGTCATACGCTATTGATTTTCAGAGTATTCAAATCATACATTTCTAACAATAGCAACAGCACATATCACATCACAGGTATTAAAGAAAGTTGTCATTTTTTCCCAAGTATGCTTTTTCTTCCCATGCTTAAAGGAATACTTCACCCATACGGAACCAGCGTTCTATCATTATAAAATAACTATTATAATATAATGAATGAGGTTTTTCTTTCCTCAGTCTTCCCTCAGTCTTCCCTTGGCCCAGCTGTCCTGTTAATCGTGACCCTTACTGTGATGTCACAAGAAGGAAACTGTAGGGTTAGACAGTGAGACCATAAAACACTCTTTCTGCCTTTTCTCAGGCTAAGATGATCCGATTAAATTTTTTTTTTGCACATTTATACTTAATAGGATCTCCGAGTTCAATACACCTTCATATTCCAACCGGTAAAGTAGGCCTTTAACTGGGACCACTTTAACTAGGGATCAGCCTGTTTTTTCACACGGAGGCCTGCAGGCAAAACTGAGCTGTTACCAGAGTCATACTGTCCAACACTTTGTGAGGATTCATATTAACAAATGGCTGTTAATGATTCGGAACATAGAGGTCTAACAGTTTTGATCTGGCGCCATTGTTATAAAGCTGATACCTATATATGACAGATATCTGTTTATAAGAATGATTATTTTCATAGAAGATAATCTGACTCCTTTTTGTGATTGAATCATTGACATGATTGAATGAGATTGAATCTGTTCCACAACAGTGTTCCAGTAAGTCATGATATAGTGTGACAGTGAGCCGGCATGCACAACACTAGAAGCCTGAAACTGTAGCTGTTAAATGGAAATTGTTTAATTATTTATACCTGCACTTCTGAAACTGACCTGTCTTCCATGGAAAGAGGTTTAGGACCGACTTTAAAGTGGGTCAAGTGCAAGATTTACTTTTAAGACCCGCTTTCATTTCAATTTGAATTTCAGTAAATAAATGTCCACACACTTTACTGTCACACAATGAATAAATCCCCCTTTTGGTGAGGCAGCTACTGGCTTTGCATGGTTGGTACTCCAGGCTTGACTGCCATTTATAAGTTCCTGAGCACAATGTAGAAAAGACTTCCCATTTGAAATCCACATGGCCAGGGTTTGCTTTTATCTGTACAAAATACAAATGGATGCTGGTAATAGAAGACAATGTGGCAATAAAGGGCACCCATTCTGCTCACTCCTGAAACTAAAAAGTTTGTTCTCCACAGGTCATAAATAAACCAAAAATAACATTTAAATTAAATGGGTTAATAAAGTAAATTAAAACTAACACGTTAAAAACAGTGAATAAATATTTTCACAGATGAGCTGACCATCCCACTTCCTGGAAGGTGAGTAGCCCTGAGATCAATAAACCTGTCCGTTATGTATTTTTTTAAAGTCCCATCTGGACTTTTCAAAAGGGCTAAATTGCAAGGAATGTCACATTGTGTTGTAAACAAATCTATATTTCTATTATCTTCAATTAGAGAAGCATTCATCGGTCAAATACAAATACAAATTTATTCCTTTCCTTTTATGGCCCACAAAATGTTTGCAGTTTGTAGTTTCACTGTAGGCTACCTGAGCTACAAAAAAATATATAATATTATTTGACTACATGGAAAACTATTCAAATGTGAATGTAGGTGAACTACCAGCAAGCTACTGCACAATTTAGGCTAGTTAGACTTCTAGTTTCATTACATGTAGTTCACAAACATTATTATTATTTATTTGTTCTATTTTATATCGTGAAACTTCTATTTATATTCGTTCAATTGCTTTTATCCATGTTTATGTTTGTGTGCACCATCAGACCAAAGTCATTTCTTTGACCATAGACTGTGGGCTATGACTGGTAATAAACTCGATCCTCCAGTCCAGTAGGTGGCGACTCCCCTTGACATCAATAATCCCAAAGAAGAAGAATAAAGTTTTCACAACGCGCGTGGTCTGGTCACGTGAAGTCTCGCGGGGAGAGCGAGAGGAGGGGAGGGGGGAACACAAACATGGCCGACGAGTCAGTGGAAGAAGAAGTAAACACAGCTGTTGAGGATGGCGAAGCGACGCAACAACCGGAGGAGTCCGACATTTCGGGAGTCGACACCGAAGGCGAGTCCGGCGCTGGCGACTGTCTGGACGGGGCCGAGCAGCTAGTACCGGCGGCGGCAGCAGAGAGTAGCAGCTGGTCGGCTCCTATCCTGTCTCTGGCTCGGAAGGCCACGGAAACGATTAGCAGCGGGGTCAGCTACGCTACTGCAGCCCAGAGACATCCCTCCCAGGGCTCCGCTCCAAGCTCCCCGACGGACGGACTGCCCGAAAATGATCTCATCAGCACTGCAAAAAAGCTTCCAGGTAGGCCTGCATTCTGTGACAATAAGTAGTAACTTTGAACTACCACTCTCCCATTTTATCTTAGTTATTAAATATCCCAGTAAAAGTCCCATGTCAACACTGCTTCCTCTTGGACTTCGTTTACTTAAGTTTATTTGTTGTTTAGTAGACCTAGGCTATATATTTTTTATTGTGGAAACAAATAGGCCTATAGCCCATGTAAATACTATGTAGGCCTATGAGTTTAAATTGTTTTTCTCTTCACCTGTTGTTGTGTATTTGATGTATTTGCATTGAATATTGTTTATGTATTGTTGTTTTTCATTTGAATTTGTTTTAACTCGACGTCATTGTAAATGAGGGTCAGCCCTCAATTGGTCTCTCGAGGATAAACAAAAGTTAAATGAAATTAAATTTCTTTCTGGTTGTTGTGTGGCTTGGTAAGCTATATGGGCTACATTTAAAGTGTTGAGATAGGATTAGATATGCATATGAAGCCAGCTAATGATTATTTATTACTGAGAAGGGGGTAGGATTAAATAAGTCTCATGCTTCTTCCTATTCATTTTTGGACATTCATATTAATAAATATATATTAAGCTTGTATTTTAATATTTTAACATGTTTCAACAATTTAGCCTTTATTCATAGTATATTATCAGCGGTCAGCCAGAACACATGACTTCTGAAGCAGAACCTTGATTTTGTGGTTTGATGACACAGTGCACAGTCACACTTTTCAACTAGTCCTTCAGCTACATGTACTGTTATTACTTTGTCTTTAATGGACACAAGCATGCATGACATCCCCTTCCAAAGCCTGCTTCTCTCTGACTGATCTCATATCAATGCTGTTTCCTCTGCTTCTCCTTAGTGGTGCCCCCTAAAGAGCCCATGGCCATAGAGAGATCCAACCTGCTCAGCATGATGAAGCTGAGTGTCAAGGTCTTGATCCAGTCCTCTCTCAGCCTGGGCCGGACCCTGGACTCTGACTACCCTCCTCTGCAGCAGTTCTTCATAGTCCTGGAGCATTGCCTCAAACACGGGCTGAGAGGTCAGACAGACACTGCACGGGGCAAGACTTAACATCCTCGAATTAGGCTGCGTTCCAATACCCATACTATCTACTATTTAGTATGGTAGAAAAAAGATTTAGGATGTCCCAATTCTTGTGGCCAGATTTTTTATGGTTAGAAATACCCGGATGTCTACCACATCTGAGATTTTTAGTGTTGAAAACATTATCCTATTTGGGCGATTCTGACCCACAATCCAGTGCACACCGGAAGTGACGTCACATCGACGGAGCCTCCGTAAGAAAACAAACGGGGATGCGACAGATATAAAAGCGAGAGACAAGATCAAGGCCGCAATGTTATCATTAAAATAAATAATAAAGTAAAAGTTTGTCACAAGTGTATGCCTACTGCACCCTAACTAGATTCTTTTTATGGTCCGATGTAGAATAGAAAAAAGAAAGAGTATGCGATTTGGAACACAGGGTGTTTTTTAATTTTAAGTGTTTAAAGTTCCAATCCCTTGTCGGTAACACAGCTGCTTTTTCTGTTGTTTTTCAGCCAAGAAATCCTTCATTGGCCAGAACAAGTCCATATGGGGACCTCTGGAACTAGTAGAAAAGCTGTGTCCAGAGTCTGTCGACATTGCAACCAGTGCCAGAGACATGCCTGGCATTAAGTATGCTGTTCTTATTTTATTTTTTTTAAATGTGTTTATTGTTTTGCTGAAAAATAAGCTTTACAGATAAGTGTATATGCAAATAACCTATTTTTGGCCTTTTAAATTGGACAAAAAGGAGAGTATAATTGATCGTCTGAAGTTAAATTACCAATTATATCTTGACTGAATCTGAGTTTTTTCTAATGCTGTTCTTAACAATTCCCCAGTATACTACTACCTACTTTTTCCTTGTAATGTTTCTTTTTAGGACTGGTTTGGGGAGAGCCAGGGCTTGGCTGCATTTGGCGCTCATGCAGAAAAAAGTAGCCGACTATATAACAGCTCTGCTGGACCGCAAAGATCTCCTGAGGTTGGTGACCATGATTAGTTATGTTGGCTTGTGTTGGATTATGTTGGATTTTTCATACAGAAAGTTATGGGTAATTCTCCACAATTCTATTGCCTTTCTCTCCATCCATCCCCTGTGTGTGTTTGTGTGTTTGTGTGTGTGTGTGTGTGTGTGTGTGTGTGTGTGTGTGTGTGTGTGTGTGTGTGTGTGTGTGTGTGTGTGTGTGTGTGTGTGTGTGTGTGTGTGTGTGTGTGTGTGTGTGTGTGTGTGTGTGTGTGTGGTCCCAGTGAGTTCTATGAGAGTGGAGCGTTGATGGTAGAGGAGGAGGGTGCGGTGATGGGCGGGCTGCTGGTGGGCCTCAATGTAATCGATGCTAACCTCTGTATCAAAGGAGAGGATCTGGATTCTCTGGTGAGTTTTTGTTCAGGGTTTGTGTTCTCTGATGATTGACAGGTGGACCGGGATACACAGTGATCACTTTCTCTCTCTTTTCCTTTCAGGTGGGAGTCATTGACTTCTCTCTCTATCTGAAAGATCCCGCCCACAGCGAGACTCCCAAAGAGTGAGCATCTCACCTATACACTGCTACTGTGATACGTTTTGAGCCAGTCTGTGCTCTTATTTTAGATTGGACTATATCTATGGAGGACTATAAAGGCCATTATAATAATCTTTTTTATATATAAATAAATACAGGAATAAACAAATTAAATAATAAATAAATAAATAAATAAATGCTTCAACAAAGGAAGGATATAATTAAGTAGATATGGCATTGAATATATTAACAAAAACGGAAATAAATAAAATAATTGTGCATTTATTGCAGAATTTTTATTTATAATATAATAATACACTTTTTATATTATATTACACTGTCAAAACACACTTTCAAAGGCTAAACAGATACAAATCACAATACAATTACTTAATATAGTATTATACAATTTTATTTATTCATAAATGAAGATTGATTGATTGATTGATTGATTGATTGATTGATTGATTGATTGATTGATTGATTGGTTATTTCAGTGACAGCAAGATGACGGCCATATTAGACCAGAAGCACTACATCGAGGAGCTGAACCGACACCTCAGCGGCACCGTCACTGACCTCCAGGCCAAGATGGAGTCTCTGGAGAAGACCAACAGCAAACTGGTCGAGGAGGTCAGAAGAGTTCGGGTCGCTACCATGGCTGTTTAAAACAAAAAACAAACTTAAAGGCAAGAGTGGCAACATTAGGCCTGTTCCAATTCACCCAGCTGATCTAGTGTGTTTTGTTCTTTCCCCTCAGCTGACAGCGGCAACCGACCGAATCAACTCTCTACGGGGAGAACAGGAACACCTGAGGACTGAGAATGAGTCCATCCTGCAGTCCAGTCAGAAGAAGGAAGAGGTCAGAGAGAGAGAGCATCCGATAGGCACTGCAACTAAACACCCACTGATAACTAAGTACTAAATACAATACACATCCAATGTATACGCTGCCTTGTTGTTTGTTCCAGGCCGCCCTCCAGGACAGCCAGGTGGAGCTGGAGACCTACAAGCAGACGCGCCAGGGCCTGGACGAGATGTACAACGTCATCTGGAAGCAGTACAAAGAGGAAAAGCACATTCGCCAGGTCAGGTATCAGCCGGACTGTAACTCTAGAATATGTCACGCTAGGGGGCCATAAGACATGACTCGGCTGTTTTGTGTTGCTTCTTGGTGGTTCCAGGTCATACTGCGTACTGTTCTTTTGGTATGTTATGTCTTATTAGACTCTAGATCTGAATGTAGCCCCCTTTTTCTTTCACACATGCAGCCTTTCCCCCAGCAATGTGCCAGCCTTTTTGCTGGTAAGGGGTCACGTGTGATTGGAAGCCAGAATCAATTTTTACAGTATATCTGCTCTGGCAATTTCTGGGCTCAAGACTTAGTGAGAAAATTGCCGGGATTATGCCTGAGGAAGGCTTTGGGAGTGATTGAAAACTGGCACATACGTCTGTCTTAACGTCTGTGGTGCGAACGACAGTGGTGTATTTGATCCGCCACTTGTTTTGAACAGCAGCAGCGCCACATCAAAATCACATCGAAAACCAGGACTCTTATTTGTTAAGCTCCATTAGCAACTCAGCAATTTTTCAATAATGTCTGGAAATGAGATAAAACTCCCGATCAAGAGAACACATCTCTGTCCGCAACAGAGGACGAGATTGACCGTCAGTTGCCTTGATCAAGCTCCTTCTTCTTGGTGTTGACTTTGGCAGTGTAGGTGTAGACGCTACTAGGCGTATTACTGCCCCCTGCTGCTGGACATCTACAGCCACATATTACCGGCATTGCAGTGTTGTGTAATAAAGTGCTACACACGAATATCCCGGGTTGGGATTGCATGTGTGACTACCAGTGGAAAATGACTTAATGGTAAGCAATGTAATGGGAACTATGTGTTTTAGAGGCTTTTGAACTGAAGCCTTGTGTATGTGTTGTGTGGTTGTCAGGAGTTGGAGCGGGAGCTGGAGCTGCAGGTGGGCATGAAGCAGGAGATGGAGGTGGCCATGAAGCTGCTGGAGAAGGACACGCTGGAGAAACAGGACACGCTGGCAGCACTGAGGCAACAGCTGGACCAAGTCAAGTCTCTCAACCTTCAGATGTTCCACAAAGCTCAGGTTAGAGTTAGACACACGCGCAAAGTAACACTGATTGTATCTGTCTTGCTCGAACCTTATGCCTCGTTTCCTACAGAACAGCACAGTTCGGCTCGCAATGGTTCGGGTCAGCACGGTAACCCTAGAGCTGGATTGCGTTTCCACTGCCAACAGCACCATCACTTGGTAGATGGGGGTTTATGCGCGACATTGATAGCCACGGTCAGAGGGTATACAGTTTATGGGTCAGAGCCCTTTGAACACCGATGGTCGTGGCAGCTATGTAACTATGGTGACATCATAGCAGCGGCACACAGTGTAGCCTGCCAATACAATTCAAGGAAGACAAATACACACATTAAACAACAAGCGGCACGACCAGTTTTCTCTAAAGACAAGACTTTTCACTCTTGTCGAGGAGACTACGCATAGCAGTTAAATTGTGATTCTCTTGTCCAATCAACTGACTGCAGTGTGTAGCTCCACCCTTTTGGTGCCCTTTGGGATGGCTTGGTACCCAAGCAAAAGGGTGCCAAAAAAGGTACGGCAGAGTTCCCTTATTTAGGTACCCTACTCAACTTTTGACAGTTGGAATGCAAATAAATGCGTGACGAGCCCCACCAAAACCGAACCGCACCGCTCAGTGGAAACGAGGCTACAGACTGTATATGTCATGAACGCACACTAACACAGCCCACGTGACTCTTAAGGACTCACAACGAGAAGCGGAAAAAAAGCAAGCGGAGGCTGAGCAGCTGGAGCAGAAGATGGACGAAATGGAGAAAGCCATGGTGGAAATGGAGCAGAGGTACGTATTGTTTGTATTGTATTGTATTGTATTGTATTGTATTGTATTGTATTGTATTGTATTGTATTGTATTGTATTGTATTGTATTGTGTTTGTTTCTGTGTGTTGAAATGAGATTCTTAATAACTTAACAGTCTTCTTCTTGGATCGTTTGTGCGCCACAGACTACAGAACTCTGAGCGAGAGCGCAAACAAAGTGACGAGTCAGACAAAGACATGAAGGTGGAGCTGGAAGGGAAAGTGGACGCTCTGCAGAATCAACTGACTGACCTGGATGCACTGAGGTGAGGAGGACGCACACAGTTTGACAAAATAAAAGCACAAGTTCACATAGGCCAGACAGCATTATGGAGAAGTAATAGCATCTTAACTAAGTAATAGAGGGTTTTCCTTTTGGTGAATATCTCCACACACAGACTTATATGTGTGTATTGTATTCTCAGGCTGGGTTTGGAGAGTGAGCTTCGCACTGAGAGAGAGCAGAGACAAAGCCTGCAGAAGGCTCTGCAGAGGGAACAGGACAACAGCGTGGAACTCCGCACACAGCTGCAGCAACTGCAGGGCCTGCACATGGTCAGTGCCACACACACACACACACACACACACACACACACACACACACACAGTATCTTGTCTGAAATGGTTTCTCAGGGCACACGCTCACTGTGGTCTGGAACTACTCTATTGGCAAACGTTCACTCACTTGGAGACGGGTGTCTGTTGAAGTTTAAAACTATTGGATCTGCCCAGTGCCACTCTGGATCAGCCAACCAATCGCATATAGTTGGTTGTGACGTACGTCATGAGCCGGCTTCTGACGGTGCGTTTCAGTTGTACTGGGAACTCGGAAATTTCCGACTTCACTACATATTGTAGTCTATGGATCTACCGGTACCTGGCAACGGTAACTTGCTGGAGCCTAACGTTTAGTTATTTGGATGAGAAAGGTTGTCGGCGTCCATACTTTCGTGAGCAGATGCACTGGAGCACAGACAAGTCGGAACTCGGAATTACCAAGTCGGAAATCTCCGAGTTCCGAGTATAAAGAAACGCAGCATTCAACTGAAACTGGAGCGCGACTTCGACGTCATCGTTCTCAGCCACTCGCTCTGTTCGCTGATTGAACGACCTGAAATTTTCCTGAGCTCGAACACATGAATTCACCGCGTCCCCAGACTGACTACTGAAGGGGAAATGAAATTTGAGCGGAAGTAGGTAGGCGGTTTGATAAGATGCTTCAGTTGAGGACTGTGTGAATATTTACATACTTTTATATATCAATATTTGCATAAGTAGTTGCAGTAGTTCAGTTGGTTCGTCAGTGGGGATAGATCCTTGTTAATGGTGTGCGGTTTAGTGAAGTGTGTGTTTGGTGTGTAGTGAAGTGAGTGTGTGTTTGGTGTGTGCAGGAGCTTGAGGATCTGAAGGAGGAGAAGCAGCAGCTGCAGCAGATCTGTGAGCAGCAGGAGCAGGCTCTGCAGGAGATGGGCCTTCATCTCAGCCAGTCAGTACCGCTGGCTTTAGCATCTTTTTCTTCTTATAATTAACGCTGTGTATCAATTCATGTCGTGATGTTTTTGTGTTGCCTGTTTCTTTTAAAGGTCTAAACTCAAGATGGAGGACTTCAAGGAGGTCAACAAGGCTCTGAAGGTAAAATGTGAAGAATGGTGCTTTTTGACAACTAAATACTGTATTATCTGAAGAAGAAAAATATCCAGTGAAGCCGTGAGCAGGCAATAGTGTAATAACGGCCAATAACGTAATCATTTTTCAGTTTTTTTATGTATATTCAGCAGATAATGTAACTGGCCAATATGAGAAAACAATACATTTAAGTAATTACATTGTCTTGATTTATATATTTGTTTTAAAAAACCCAGCCAAGAATGTATTAACTAGGGGGCGCCCTTAGCTCAGTTGGTAGGGCGTCCCCCCCATCGGCCAGCAGCAGACCCGGGTTCGATTCCAGCCCGCGGTCGTTCTCTGCATGTCACTCCCCTCTCTGCCCCATTTCAACTCTGTCTCTACACTATCAATAAAGCATAAAAATGCCAAAAAGAAATATCTTTAAAATAATGTAATAACTCATTACAAAATTATATTGTTCAGAGATGTTATGTCATTGTCAATTTACTACATTATCGACGACTTTAATTAGAAACTGAAACATGAATACATTATTGTCTTCTTCATGTCTTGTATGTTGATTGCTCCCTTCAGGGCCACGCCTGGCTGAAAGACGATGAGGCCACTAGCTGCAAGCAATGTGAGAAGGAGTTCTCCATCGCACGCAGAAAGGTACACTCCATTTTCATTTCTCTGTCCCTGCGTTCCAATCCCCATACTTCCTTACTATTAAGTATGCCAGAAAAAGAATTAGGATGTCCCAAAACATGCATGTCAATTGTAGTATGCCCAGAAAAAAACTAGATGCCCCACTAACTCCAATAGCATTTAGCAGTATTCGTCTTTATTCTTGACAATCCTCAATATTAAAAAAAATCTTCATTTTCTGATTTTTTTTCTCTCTATCCCATGGCCCTAATACTCTTGTGTACTTTAGTATGTAGCGTAGTAAACAGAAAAGTATGTGATTTGGAACGCAGGGTGTGCTTCTATAAAGTTCATCTTTCCCCCTCCAACAATGTCAATTACATCTAATTTTTTTTTTTTGCAGCACCATTGTAGGAACTGTGGAGACATCTACTGCAACCACTGTTCCAGTAACGAGCTGGCCTTACCGTCGTACCCTCGACCCGTACGGGTGTGTGACGTGTGTCACTCCCTCCTGCTGCAGAGAAGCTCCTCTACAGTTTCCTGACAGAAACACCTACAAGAGCACACACACTCATCCACTATGATTTTTAAACTATCATCTCACTACTTAGCAAAAATGTCATCAAATCTTATGGAAATGTGATTTGGTGTTCTGCTTCCCCTTTACCTGAAATTCAGGAATGTTACTTCCTCCTAAATGAAATATATAAAGCAAAAGGGGGCCACCTTTTAACACTGATGGGATGAGCTAATATAGTTTACACAGACAGGATATTTATGTGATCAATGTTTTTCTTTGGACTGGAATGAGTCGGACTATTTGGTACCGATAGTTAAAAAAAAAATTGTGTAGGCTTGCTAGTTCAAATCGTTGAGGTACCATAGTTACCGTTTGTTTTTCTAGCAGAGAAATCATGTATTCACTTTATATTGATTGACTTGCAATGCTTCTACTCTTAACAACTTGTTGGCCCCACAGCTGTAGAATGTTAACAAATCCAATATTTTAGAATGTATTATATAACAATGATTGTGTTAACTACTACCAAGCCATTTTTCTTAATTCATTTGGGGGAAATGGCGACCAAAAGTTTTTTATCTGGACATTTGATAAATGAATAAAGCCACCCGTTTTTTGCAACGCTTGTTTCAATTAGATATTCCAGACTAGTTTATTCACTTTGTGCACAGGAAATACAAATAGCCTTTGAAGCAGTAGAAACAGTCATGTCAGAAGAGTTGAAATTCACTTGCTCTTGATATAGCGCTCAGTAGGAGCCGCCCTACCAACAGTCACACCTTAGGAAAACAAAACATGCTCTGAGCGTATGAAGTCTCAAACTCAGACTAACATTTAAAAAAATAAAGGCTAACCACTATGTAGAGGATGAAAAAAAAAAGGTCTAAACATCAAAAGATTGACATTTTTACATTTCTTTTGTTCATGCACTCAGACATTGAAACTAACGTTAAAGCCCCCAGCACAGGGTGAGTTAACTTAGAGGAACAGCCAGGTGCATGAAGAACGATAACACAAAACCGGCACACTTCCTGGAAATGAAATTTAAAGCATGGTTTTTTGTGATGTGTCAAATGTGTGAGGAATGGGGTGGGGAACAAACAGGGCTTCTCTCTCTCTGAAGATAAACCACTTTAAAAAGAAAATACAAACCCCCCCCCCCCCTTAATATTTTCAGAACAACCTCACCTGACCCTACCCTATGTTAACGAGGTGAGACTTACGTTTCCAGTCCATCCAGCAAAATGCTGATTTTTAAAAAAAACATCAAATTAAGAAAAAACAAAAACTACATTCCCCATCCCCCGCTCAGTCCGTTCATAGAGCCTCTGCTTCCTCCTCCTCCTCCTCCACCGCCGCCGTAGTAACTGCTTCCCATACCGCCCTGGTTACCTAACAAGAGAGAGAAAATAAACTCTATAGGACCGAGTAGTTCAACAACAAACACATTACATGTTCTACTAAGGCTAAACAACACATTAGGCAGGGCTCCCACATGTTTTAACCAATGATTTTTCAAAACGTTTCCATGACATTTTACCATTTCCATAAGCTTATTAAATTAACTTAAAGTTAGCTGTTCAGCAATTATATGCCCCAATAATGAAGCTCTTACTGCGTTTCTTTTGTCATTGGAAAGCCATAAATTACTAAGCACACATGCTTGCGTTACCCAAGCCTTTTTGTATGCTAACTTTACTCACAGAAAAACTGCCAAGAAGTCCCAATGTGTATTGTGATAATACTAGCGAACCTTTATTTTTTTCAAATTTCATAACTTTTCCAGGAATGTCAGGACCGTGGGAGGCCTGGAATGAATACTTTAGGGCATTGAGAGCAGAAGAGATTGTAGTTGAGGGTGGATGTGTAGAACATAGCTGACACTCACTGTAGTCACTGTAGCCGCCCATATTGCCCTGGCTGCTGTATCCACCAGAGTAGCCTGAGCTCAGCTGGCTGCTGCTGTAAGACGACTGGTTCCCTGTGGAGCACACATCACATTGTGTTCAGGAATATTCAAGCATCAGAATTATTCCACAAAAGATGGACTGTTACTGCTCAATTATGAAGCCACTGCATGTCTGAGAAAATGGCCATGCATCAACACTATGCGTGTCAGGCATTTTCATCCAAACAACAGATGCCACAATCCACAGGGCGTCCATTACTGAAACCTACCCATTCCACCCATCATTTGGCTGCTGTAGGCTCCGTTACTGCCACCTGCTGTTGAGTTGAGGAACAGCTCCACATAGCGGTGCTCTGAGGGCCAGAGAGAGAGAGAGACCATCAACATCAAAGTGAACATCTACATGCAGGACGGAATTTCTTCAGTCACTTATTTTAAACTCACGCATGTTGGCTTTGTCTTTAGACATGGCTGCCACCGCATCCTCGTGTGTCGCAAACTCTACATCTGCCTCTCCGGTCACCCTGCCGTCTGGGCCGATCTCAATGTGGACACGCACTGGATTCAACGGCGAGAAGAACTAAGGAATGCAAACATGTACGCGTTCACACATGTGTGCTATATGCAACAGGGTCAAGGGGATGAGAGCTGTTCAGGGTGTTCTCACACCTATGGTTTGTTTACTCTGGTCCCAATCTGGAACCATTACTATGTTGCATATTGCCTTGAGATTGGTTAGTGGTTTCTATTTGGCCGTTGTTCCTCTGACTTACATTGTAGATGTCGGTCTCTGAGGCTCTGTAGGGCAGGCCCCTCATGTGGACACAGTGGCCTGTCGTGCTCTGAAACGAGGAGCCGCTGTCACCATAGCGCCCGTCTGATGCACCTGTATGTACACCATCAAGATTAACACATGGTCTTCTGACGACTAATCCAATTCATTCTATTTTGCAGTGTTAGCATGAAGGGATATAGTGCTTCTTTTGCTAGCTTGAGACCCACCTCCTCCTCCTCCTCCTCCTCCATAGCCCCCTCTGCGACTCATCCTGTCGTAGGATCCCCCTCGGCCCATCATGTTGTAGCCTCGACCCCCAGAGGGCCGGTCGTAGGGCCCGGGTCTCTGCATGCCCATGGGCTTCCTCTGTGGTTCGTAATGGGTGCGCACCTCAGCGCGGCTACTCTTGAAGATCTCAATGTACCTGAGAGCATAGAGATACCACAATGAGGTCATGGCCCAGGCATGGCTGCATGTAGCTCAATACTGATGCTGCCATGGTGTAGTCCATAGGTAGTTATCTTTTCAGTACTTAATGCTAGTTGTTAATTGAGTGGATACAAATAAATGATTAACCGAGTTTAAAAAAAATTAAGCTGTACAAATGGTTGTCTTTTACACATTTCTTATGGTTACCTGTAGTAGTTATATATAAATTTTAATAGAAAGCGTCCGGTGTCCTTTGCCATGACAGCCATTGTCCTGGTTTTAGAGGGACAGAGAGGGCTCCAGCCCCTCTACAAGCCACTCAAAGCATTACCTGTGACAGTGGGCTCCAGATCCATGTGTACAGTGGCCCTCTGATTTTACCACCAGGGAGACTCCTTACCATTTATCAACCTGGACTCATGTTTAGTGCTGTGACACCAATGGTTCTCAAATTTTAAGCATGTACTCTTAATCCAGGATTTGTCTCTTATTTGTGACTGGTGCCCAAGCACTAATCTTCCCATTGTACATTGTGATTGTGATTGTGTGTGTGTGTGTGTAGCAGCCACTAATGTAATAATGGACAATTACGTTATAAATGTCAATAACAAAATCATTTTGAAGTTGTCAATGAAATAAAAGCCAATCATTTAGTAACGTGCCAATAAAGTAATCGTTTCTGAACCAATAACGTAATACTTTTCTGCCTGTAATGTTAGAACATTATTGGCCAGGTTTGAACAAATACTTTTAACTTTGATGGCTGAAGCCTATAATGTAATAATATACTTATCATTTACTTTAAGTTTTAATTAGTGAGTATAAAGTATCACACTTCCATGACACTTATGTAATGCAATAACTTATTACATTATGGGGGGGGGGTTTGTTTACGTTATTGGGTCCAAAATGTTATTAATATTATTGGCAAGCTACTACATTATCAGCTTTTATTGAATATATATATATATTACGTAATTGGCAGTTATTACATTATTGTCTGCTTCATCGTGGCATATTTAATCTAAACGTGGTCATTTGTGTATGTCTGTGGTAAGAAGTAACAAGTATGCATAAATCAGCCATGATTAAGAAAGTGTCTGTTTTTTTTTACATTTGGATCAGATGTTGAGGGTGCACACCATAAGAAAAGCAACTTAATCCAGCCAACCAACCAACCATCCCCACCTGTGCCCTATTCTTTCCTTGTGTTTCTTTAGAGCCTTTTCAGCTATATCCTGTGAAGCAAACTGCACGAAGGCCTCCCCCGTACTCCTCCCCTGGATGTCCACCGGCAATGTTATCCCATTTGGCACGATTTCCAACCCTTCAACCCAAGGACAGATAACCCCAGCAGGGGACATATTAAATCACATGCCCAATCACACAAGAGAACTTGCTCTAAAGAGAGAGAGATAGAAAACTTATGGAAAAACTCTACACATCATCACACATACCAGTTCCGTTTGTAACCAGGTGACTGGCCAGTTAAACGACTTACATTGACTGTAGTTTGTGGGTAAAACAGAAAATAATAGGATAGAGGAAGAGTATGGAGAAGGGCACTGTTTGGGACATCAGGCTAGTATTGGTGTGTTGATGGAGAGAGAGAACAAGATCCTGATGGGTGATATGAGAGATAAAATACGGTTTGCCCTTTAGGAACTGATCTAAGACTTGGTATGTAGTGTAGAGAAGAAAATATGTATTTAAAAAGAGAAGGGTGTGAGGAGGAAATGGGGAAAGGAAACCATGGTTCAGATGTAGGAGATTGAATCAGTGATGAGTGGGACCCTGTCCGTCATTGGTAAATTACCAGAAGTTACAGATCATTTTTTACAGCATCAGACCCAATTTAAGGCAAGAGGGAAGCGGAGAATGAAATTGGGCTTAAGATGGATGATGGGAAAGGGTCTATGCATAAAAGATTCCTGCCCTTCAACTAAACAAAGTCTTTAAGTAGTTTCTCCATTTAAATTACGACTAGCTTCCTTTTCTGGCGCCTTCTGCCTTACTAAAAAAATACAAAATCTTTACCATTTTATTATTATATTATGTAATAATATGGCAGGAGCTAACGATCATTTTCCAATGGCATGATGATTTATTTGTAATATCAGAGACAAGAATTGTTAAGTGTCCATAGCAGAAAGGAAACAAGAAAAGGAAAATAAAAAAAGAGGAATTTTTTCCTATCTTCACCAACATTACTAAGTTTTATAATCAACCATAGAGAAATGCTCATTCTTACCTGAGAAAAACTGTACTATTTCCTCCTTGCTGCAACCGAAGGGAAGGCCCCGGAGCCGGACGAGTCCATCTCCTGCCGTTTCTGGACAGTTTGGACCGGTGTGCTTCATCACCCAGTCCATCTCCACATTGTTGGATTTAAAAACTACATCACAACAAGACATACAGAACCATTAACTACCATGGCTTAAAAGTTGAGTTGAATTGCAATGGGGGTGCTTGTGTGTTGGGGCAGTTGTTGTACCTACCCTCTACATATCGGTGGCCCATGGTCTCTCTGTCCTTCTTCACTGCGATCTTTAGGTCTTCCTCCGTCTCCATCTCCACGAAGGCCTCTCCGCTGGGACGGCCCTCTCGTGTGTAGGTGAAGTGGATGGTGTCGCCTCCATTGTTGATGATTTTGCAATCTGAGATTGAAATGCATTATTATTATTATCAAATCATCTTATTGATTTGGTTATAAAGTCCTTTGTTGAAAATGATATTTAATGAACAGTACCAACCTGAGAAAAACCTCTGTACTTCATCCACTGAGCAGGACCATGGGAGCCCCCTGATGCGCACTACGTATCCCTCGTCAGCCATGACTGTTCAAAGATCCCTGATGAAAGATACCACACTGTGAGTATGACGACTTTAGCACACAGTTCTATACAAACAACTCCATTCAACACAGGGAGATGACTAGTTGAGGTGGGTTGATATTAATACAATGTCATGGTTTTTATCCAAAACGAAAACAGAAATTTAATGTTCAAAACACTTGTATATTCTTGAAGTTAAGTGCATTTCCCTTCCGATATGTAAGCAAATTAATCCGTCTCCTTACTTTATTTGGACACATGAATCACGTGGTTATGTTATTTTTATATACATATATATATATATATTTGTGTTTTTAAAAAACGTATCGTCTCAAAAAGGTTTTCAACTCAGATCATTTGATTTTAGACTTTTTTAGACCCGCAGAAAACCTGAACTGTTAAAGATTTAGCAGCGCCATCTTGAGGATGTTTTAAGTGACTGTCTGGACCAATATAAAATAACTAAATAAAAAAATAATGCATTAAAAAAATGTTCCTGTCAAAAACATATCGCACACAATTGTCAGCGTATGCGTATTACTCTGATCTTAATAACTTTAGTATGAGACGACCACTTCAGAAAAAGCGCGAGCACGGTGTTCCATGCTATGCTAACGTTAGCGAGACAACAATGCGTGGCTCGCTAGGTTACTTTAATTCGACCATATTTATGATGTTGTATGATTATGATAACGGTTTAGAAAAATAGCAGGAGCGAAATTATCAAGAAGTGTATACATTTCTTATTGATTTCCGACTGGATAGATAGCCTTTAGCACGCTGTAAAGAGCACCCAGACACAAGAACAAAAGCGGCCTTCTCATCCGGCGCCATGTTACTAGCGTGAACAGTTAGCTCTCACAGTAGCATTGACAAAATAACGGTATTATAATACTATGAAGTTCAAATATCGGTTGCAGAATTGTGCTTTGAGAGTGTGCGGACTTTGCATTGAGATTTTGGTAAGGCAAATTAAACGTTAGATTAATTTCGCAACGTACCTTTTTGAAGCGTAGATACCACTGGCCGGAGAATGTATGAGCAGACGTTCGTGATGCAGCTGAATCTGTGCACTGGGTTGCCAGAGCTTGCTTAAGCATCCCCCTCTTTCATCAACCGCAAAACGACTTATTGATGCCTCTGCAACACAATCACGTTATTCAACATGCTTAAATATTTAACCTCTTCTTCTTGCATGAATTCCAACAGATTTGGTCAGGATTTTTTCCTCTTTATGCATGAAAATAAGGACATTTTTAGGGACACTTTGTCAAGGAGTTTATCATCCTTAGTAGGCTAAGTAACTAATATAGGCTATAGGCATATGTTTAACAAACCAATGTATACATAGGCCTACAATGATAGGATTATTTATTATGTGGAAAAAAATACAAACATATTGTAAAATAATAATAATATACCAACACAATCCACTTGTGTGGCTGATGTGAAACTATAGGCCTACCATCAAAACCCCATGCTAAGGCTATACAAGAAAACCACTTTTAGATAACTGTCCACTGTAGATACCATATGCATGATAGGGGTACAATTATTTGTAACCCATAATATCTTTCTGTGTTTTAAATTGTAACGATATACAAAAATCTAAAGTGTGCTAAATGTAATATCTTAAAATAGACAGAAAAAGGGTGTTTTTTTCTGTTTTACTCAAACCTGGCAGTCCGTTCTCAGACTGTCCCGCGTCCACGCCCAAACGTGATGACGTTGCCGCTCATCGGCCCTGGGCAGACTGTCTGAGCGGCATCTTCACTGCCTATGCTTGTGGCCTACAAATCCAAGTAGCCCTCTGTAGTGGTCAACAACAACTCATTTGTGACAGGCTATTTCTCAGCTTCTTTTGAGATAGAATATTTTTTATGACCCGTTTCACATCAAGACTAAACAGAGCACAAGTTGACACTACAACGATATTTGCACCAAAACCATTTTAGTTATGGGCATACAGAAAAACACAGATTTATTGTATATAATGGTGGTGATGATGTGTAACTACAAGCTATAAGCTTATATATGTGTATTGTTGAAACCAGAGGAGAACACAATTACTGGCTGCTTGTTTTGGTTTACTGTGACTAAAATATCACTCTTTCTCAGCTAGAGAAGTGAACAAGCAGAATTCTTCTCAACCAGTTAATCTAAGATGATGGTGTGTTAAAGTAATTCACAGACAGGGTAGGTAACTTGTTGAAATGAATGGCTGAACGCTCTGAAAGGATTTTTCAGTGTCATTTCCTTCAACAACTTCACAATTTCCCTTTATAGCGAGGAACTTTACCATTAGAGAAGCTGTATGTGGCCAACTTGTACTATAATAATGGTCAGCTCTAAGAATTAATTTCAATATTTATAAGACCTAAAAGTTAAAACAAAAATACAAACTAGGCAACTGTTTTTTTAGTACAGGTAATTGATTTAAGTGTTTCATATATTGTGCTTTCAATACTCTTAAAACACATCGGAATTGTTGAATTTTTAACTGTACCACATTTTCCTGATTACCTCCTTACATGTTACTTAGCCTATTTAGTCATAAAATAGGATGCATTAATTAATATTAAACAAGGTTAAATATACATAGACTTGACATTGCCTGGACCATTTGCAATATCACACAACTGCTTGGTCATTATTTATTAATCATTCATTTCCATTCTTCAGCTTATTTACTTTTGATTCTACATTTCAGATAAAACATGTTTACCTTCACGTTAGCAAACGTTCAAGTGCAGGAGTATTTTTCACATGCTGCATGTGTAATTTTTTTGAACATAAAGCACATAATGCTAAAAGCAACATGGATAGTCACACGTAAGAATTATAAAGATATTCAAACTATGTGTCAGTTTGCAACCTTTTATTTCAGAAAGAAATGGAAATACAGTATGTTTTATTTTATTATCTTGTGTTTTAGATATCCAAGAAGTTGAATGTTAATTTTTTAAATAGCAACAACCCATTTCATAGACGGAAGCCTGACACATTTACAGTGAGATCGGACACTGAATACTAGTAAAAGTGAAGGCATTTTTAGGGACACTGTAGAGACCAATTGGTTGTCTTGGTTCACTTCATAATGGACAGGTGCTTGAAGTCAATGACATTTCTGCTAAGTTCAAACGAAAGCATCTCCTGTTTTCATGTTAAGACTTTTTACATTTCTAAGTAGCCTACTTGACCATGTAGCATCATGGCTCACTTCAAGGAATCGTAGTGGTTTGAAAATTAAGCTCTTGATTTTTGTGCGTGACGTCACAGGTGAAACTAGAGTGTGCTTTGTGTCTCTCTATTACCAAAGTCCAATAAGGAATAACTATTTATACTATCTATATATTGGGTGTGGTTTATTTTCTGCAAAAAAAAAAAAAATAATAATAATAAAAAGTGAAAATAAAATAAATCCGTGCACATGAAGTTCATTTTTAATGAAGAAGTGTGATTGTGATACAGTGGTCCCCTTGTTTTTTGTGTGTGTTTGTGTGGGATTTGTCTGAGAAAAATGTGTATTCCTTCTTACTTTAATGTATGCTCACTAACTCATTAAAGAACAATTTGCAACATGTGTAGTTTGTGAGGTACAATTGCTGATTTTTATAGTAATTTTAAAACACATTCAATTTGAGTGATTCTAATTAACAATAGGTAACTATTGGTTTACAGCTATAGCCTAATATGTATTTGCAGCAACACATATGTACAGTAGCTACTGAAAGCAGGTCATTTTAATTAAGTAATTAATTAATTGAGTGATTATGATACAGTGGTCAACTTGTTTTTTTGCAGTTTTTATGTTTTTTTTGTCTCATAAAATGTATCTGCATATACAGTATTTGTTCTGATTCCAATCTTATTTATGCTCACTAACACATTAAAGCATTAATTGCAACATGTGAGGTGCAGTTATATATACTTACTGATATTCACTGTCATTTAAATCCCATTCAATGTGTGTTATTCTGATTTTCAACAAGTTACCAATACACTCCCACTGTAGTCCTTGTATTAATATGTGATTTCCCAATAAGAGTTTAGATGAACTAGTAAAGCTAGCTACCAGTGAAGTTGGCCTACCATGTCAGTCTTGACGTTCGTTCTACAGCCTCGTGATATTGGTAAACCTAACATGACGTTGCGGTCTCGTGTTTGACAAGCACCAACCTTGACCAATAGAAAACAGAGCTCTTTCAAGCTAAACCAATAGGAGCCTCGGGATTCACCAGCTAGGCGGCCTTTCTGAGAAACAGTGCGTATCGGGTTAGGTTGTTAGAAAGTTAATGGCTGGGGGAAAGAGATCCTCCTCAACCCTCGCTTCGGGAGAGTTTTTGGATTCCCTGAAGTAAAATCACGCAATTATCCCGAAAGAAAGAGCCTGGACGGACGTTTAAGTCAACAACTAGCTCGCTAACACACGTATCGTGAACACAAGTATGCAGGATGCAGTAGCCGGGACGGCAATGCTGACGGACGGCTTCGAGGACGAGATTGACTCGGTGACTCCTCGCTCCCCAGCGGCAGGGATGGGGGTAGGAGCGACACCAGGAGGAGTCGGACTAGGGGGCATTGGGATCGGTGTAGGCGGAAAGAAAGTACGTTTATACGGCGAACCTGGAGGGCCTGCTGCAGAAAGACTGGATTTCAAACTAGCGGCTGCGGCCGTCCTCTCATCGGGTCCAGGATCCGGCAGCGACGAAGACGAGGTTTCAGAGGTAGCTACGCTAGGCTAAGCTAGGCTAGTTAGCTAAGCCTAACCAGAAAGCTAAGGCAACATTCCTCTCCTAGCTAGCGAATTACCTCGCAGTTGGCAACCACCCCCTCCCAGGCCGCTGAAAATACGTCAAATAAAGCAGCATTTTAATCCAATAACTCCCTTTTCCAGCTCAGGTGCTTACGGAGTGTTCTGATGGCTTTAGTGTTTGGTGAGGCACGAGCGGTTGTTCACGTTAAGCGGCTGAAATGTTTTATTTATGCAGCGCAGGCTGTGAACACGGCCTAGCTCAGGGTGGAAGCGAATACGGGCGGCCTCGCTCGTTGCTGCTGTCGTCTCGCAACATCCCATCACAAGTTTGCAGCTCTCCCAACAGCTTTCCAGCCTACAGCAAATGGAAGATAGACTCGTAGAGCCGCATACACACACGTCCACGGCTAACTAACTATCTGCCATTCCGTATGTAGTTGTGGTGCAATTACGTCACTTTTCTAAATCATGTAAATGAACTGCGAACGTCCCCTGAGCTAACTTTTCCACACGTTTAGATTATGCCGTTACCACCCCGAACTAGTTGAATTTTCGACTGTCGGTGTTTACAAATACACTAGTTGGGTTTATTTCCTTCGCCTTTTGTCGCTGTCGTTTGATGTCAACTTGATGTGCGTTGCAACAATTGAGAGCAGCTAGAGTTCATGTTGAGAGGTGTCCAACTTTCCATGTGCTGGCAGACACACACACACACACACACACATGGGGACAGGTGTGACGGCATCTTCTCCTTAGCTAATATTATATATTTGCTCAGACATATGCATAGATTGTTACAAAATATTGGTCCACAAATTAAAAATTTGAATGTGCCACCCAAAAACTAAGAAAAACACTCTTTCTCTCTCAGATCTCAATGGGGATTTTTGACCAAATAATTAAGAGGTTACTTGTCTGACTCACCAAATGCCATGTCATAACCAAATCCTTTTCGTCTGCATATGTAGTCTAGTAGTGTAAGCTGTCAGTTTGAAGATATTTAGACTTCTTCTCAGCCATACTATATAGTCATGTTATTGAGTGTCGTGTGACAGGAATGGAGCTTGTCAGAATGCTACAAACATATATGATTTGCACAAACATATGAAAGGGTCTATGTCTTTTAAAATATTATGCAATATTTACTGTCAAGGAGTTGTGGGCGGGGAGAGAATTGGCAGTGCTGAGAAACGTTACCTGTTGAGCTGTCACACTGCTATTGTATCTAACTAATATCTGATCAAAAGGCTATCTGTCTGAAAGCATAGCTACAGCCAGGACGGTCTGACAAGTTAGCATATCTGCTGACACCAATGTCAATATAGCCTGGCCATTTCTGTTTGGGCATCAGCTGTGTGTACCAGCAGAAGAAAATATCAAGTTTGACAACTACATCTTGGGTAGCTAAGTTAAATCCAATAGCAAATGTTTGCTGTCGGTGTGTGTGGCGTTTCTTCACTCACCCAGGCCCTGCTATACATGCTTGAAAGGGAGCATTTGTTGTGGAGCTTTTTTACTCCAGTGGAGAACTAGCTGCTCTGGGCAGCAGCTAAAATCTGAGCCCCAGGATTAAGCAGATGCCATTCTAGGCCTTTCCAGCTCTCTGGATACCAACACCCTGGGAACTGTAGTTCATTAATAGTGGAGAATGATGTCCATTGTTGATTATAAAGGCCTCGGTGGGACTACATCCCCCAGGGGTTGTTGTTGCACCGTGCTCCTATCGTATAGCTGAATTCCTCCACATTGCTGAATCCCAACATTTGCACTCTGGGCCAGACCCTGAAAGCCTGCTGCAGCTCATGAATTGGCATAGACAGCGATTGTTACTCAGTTTTAGTCGAAGGTTGTTTAGCAAACTGCTGAATTACAGTAATTTATTCTATAGCTTATAAATATTTTAAAACCTCACCTTGTTGGTGAGCTGTTTGCACAGTTGTTATATCTTTTATATTTGTGGTTGTCAGTAAAGCTATGATGTACTGTATATAACCTAATACACTATACTGGACAAATGATTGACTTAAAAATATCTCTAAAACACTTCTAAGTTATAATTAAATCACTTGTGGAGTTGTGTAAGTCAGTCACAACAACACCCATGTGTTTTCTTTAAATTAACATCTCCTGATCTGTATTCTTAATTTGGCATCTGTGCATACATTAGGTGTAATATTTCCCACCTCTAAACCAAAATATATCACCGGTAATTTAATTATGATTGACACGGTATCAAAAATAAACACGCCCCACCCCAAAAGTTTGGAATTGAACCATATGCTATTCTGAAATTGTCAGATAAACAAGTTTATTATTAGATTGTGTGTTTGTAATATCTGTCTGTTGAATTTGTATTGTTTATATCAGTGTTTCAAAAAATATATACATACAAGAGTAAATCACACCTATAACACCTTTTTAATATTATTTTTCATCTTGAAGTTTCTCTCTTGAGTCTTCAACAACATGTTAGCGTAGCTGCTATTTATATGGTCAAAACGGATAGAGGCTTTATTCACTTTTAAAACGGGAGCAGATGCTGCCACTGCACTAAGATAGTAAATAAAACAGTTGTGTGTATTATGCTCACTCACTATTTATTTTTATTTTTTTTTAAGAAGAAGAATGACATGTTTTTGACAGAGACAGACATGATAGCCAACAGCTCGGGTATAAGACTATGCTGCTGTGCTTTCAACTGAATCTCTCCGTGTGTGTGTGTGTGTATGTGTGTGTGGGAGTTTTAATTCCTGGCCGTAGCACTTCCTGTAATTTGTTTGCCGTCCGTTAAAAAGAAACCGTAAATAAACAAGGGCAGCGTGCCAGGTCTGTTTTTAGAGGTGGTGTACTCATGAGACCTCTTCTTTTGTAACGTATAATGGTAATAATAGATGATGTATTAAGCAACATGATACTGACTAATATACTGGTTACGGTTTTCCAGACTTTCTAGTGACATGCAGTTGTTGTTTAGCCTACATTAAAGCACCTGTCATAGGGCCAATAATAATGGTCCCCCCCTCCCACCCCCTGCTCTGTGCCACTCTTCCAGGTGGAGTCGTTCATCTTGGACCAAGAGGACCTTGATAACCCCATCATGAAGACGGCGTCGGAGTTGCTTTTGTCGAGCGCAACAGACGGAGTAGATTTGCGGACAGTGGATCCAGAGACACAGGCGCGACTAGAAGCTCTACTGGAGGCTGCAGGTATTGCCCCTTCGTCCGCACTCACAGCTCCTCGGCTTAAGACTTGACACATGTTGACCATTACCTCATTGGCCACACCTCGTTCTTGCTCCAAACAGTCTGAATTTTATGCTTCGACATGCTGTCATTTCTAAAAACAAGGGTAAAAACCTCCTATTTCTGCTTCATCTTTTTTTTTTTTCTCCCTCTATCCCTCCCTTTTAAAATCCCAACCAAAGTCGAGGTCTTTTGTTTGCATTAGGCCTACAAGCCCAAACGGCATTAAAGCGGACCAGCCGGTTCTGCCACTTTCATATCACAGTCTGTAAGTGATTGCAGTGAATTAGTTTGATTTTAGAAGTTGAAGTGTAAAGGTGTTTTTAGAAAGGTCTCTTGTGTAGATGAATTCATTAAGAGCGTGGGTGTCCTGGCCTGGGTTGGGATTATGAACATTACCGGGCAGATTAAGGCTGCTGCAACGCTTGCCTGAGCCTCCACAGCATGCACACACAGCCCATGTTGAACGGCTAATGGCTAATCTCATTCTATTCCACCTTTCTCCCTGACCAGTCTGACCAGAACAAGGTGGCAACTCAATGATCTGATTACCTAAGATCGGATACAGCTTGAATAATTAGAATTAAAATAATGCATTAATAAAACCATCTTAAATGTTTTCTCACGCTACTTTGGGTGTTGTCCTATACAGTGTATAGTATTAGCAGAAAGAGAGAAGTATCGGTTGTGGACAGCCCCTATAGCCGAATACCAGAACTGTCAACACTGTCACCACAAGGAAAGATGGCAAGCTCATGTTCAATGGTGGTATACTGTAGGCTTCCAGCATTAAACCACCATTATATTACCAAGGCAAAGGTTTTGCTACCAAATATGCTTAATATGATGAATTTGATTGAGGTTATTTAAATGTTTGAGACACCCAAAATTGAAAGACCTATAGTGTGAAATACGCTAAAATTCCCACATTGTTAATATGATGTGGAAGTAGGGTTGGGCGGTAATATGGCAATACCGTAATTCAGGGTATTTGAAAATAACAAAGGTATTCCAAATCTGCTGCGTAATGGCCTAATATGTCAAATCAAAAAGGACACTTGGTACGCGTCACTTTACAGCCTCTTCTCAGAAGGGTTCTGACAAAAAAAGATGGCCGACGCAAACCCGTTGATCCCCACACAAATGACAGGGCTGCTTCATTGTGTGTCGCGTCTTAAATGTTAGAATGCAGCTTCAAATACGTAACAAGTTAATGAGATGCAGTTATTTTGTTGGTTTCCTTCATTTGGATAGGTACCCTGCGTTCCAATACCCATTCTTCCCTACTATTTAGTACGCCAGAAAAAGATTTAGGATGTCCCAATACATGCATGTCAATTGCAGTATGCTGAACATACATAAATGCCCCACTAACTCCGATAGCATTTGGGAGTATTGGTCTATATTCTTGACATTTCTCGACATAATGAAAAAAAAAAAAAAAAAACCTTCTTTATCTGATATTTTTTTCTCTGCTGTGGCCCTAAAACTCTTCTGTACTTTAGTATGTAGTGTAGTAAAAAGAAAAAGTATGTGATTTGGAACGCAGGGCTAGTTCCTATTGTAAAAATGAGTGTTTAGCAAAGATGCCTTCATGGTGATGAATTCCGTTTAAATCTTGTCAAATGTAGTGTTAGGCCACGAACTAAAACAAATAGGCAACAGTTGTAGTTGTAATGGGTGTAACCCGAAGGTAATACCGTGTGCCCGGGGAGAATTTTGGGCAAAGGGATTTAAAAAGTTGGATACGGTCTAGCCCTATGTGGATGTAAATGCCTTTTTAAATTAAAGCTGAATTATGGCACTATGATCTCATAGCAATTGTGTCATTGTTTGCGTTCCATTCCATTGTGCTGGGGAGAACAAAGCCAAAATGGACCCAAAAAATCTGACACTGTCCTGCTGTTACTGACGCTTTAGTATTTTTTTTTCTTTTTCTTTTGGGGGAGTAGTAAAGAAGCTGTCCAGACATGGCTCAAAATGTCAACTAGCACTTTTCTCTTAACAGATACAATAAAACAATTCTATAATAGGTTGTTACAAAATAAACAAACAAAATATGATAAATATCAGATAAAAATAGGTGTAATTTTTTTTTTATATATATTTTTTGGGCATTTTATATGCTTTTTATTGATAGTGCAGAGAGACAGAGGTGAAATGGGGCAGAGAGGGGAGTGACATGCAGAGAACGACCGCGGGTGGGAATGGAACCCGGGTCTGCTGCTGGGCCCGGCCCGGGTGGGGGGATGCCCTACCAACTGAGCTAAGGGCGCCCCGGTGTAATAATCTTTAAAGGACTGGGGTTGTGACTGCGAGCTGATTTAAAAAACATTGATATTGTCATCAATTCTTTGATTAATGTCACTCAATTTATTATACTATCAAGCCTGTTGCAAAGAGACTATCCGTGCCACACAGCCCTAATTACAACAAATGCAAGACAAGTCATACATGGATTATTCAGAAATGCTACTGAAACTACTAACAATACATGAGGGGCCTTGGTTGAATAACTGTTCTCTTGTTAGAAAAAGCTGTAATGTGATCGGAAAAAATGTCAACTGATGGTAAGGTGTACAAAACACAAAAATAAAACTGTCAACGTGAATTATGCAAAAAAGAAAAGAAAACTAAATATTAAATGGGGATACTAAAGGGAAATTTTCCTCAGAGCGTCGTCTATTACACACATATTCAGTTAGTACTTTATCAGGTACACCCATACAATCTATCAAATAGATCTGCTGTAAATTTGAGCCTTTACAAAGTTCATAATGTTTAAATTCAATTATCTTTATTACTGAGGTCATACTTAATGTTTTTTTTAATGGACCACGTGATATTCAGAGGTCTTTCTCCAAACGTTCTACTCATCAGGGAGGGGAGAATAATAAAAATCCCTCAATGAAGAACAGTCCAGTACAACACAATCCCTAACAGTGACCCCAAAAAGCTAAAACACATAGTTGAATAAAGACGTCTTTGACATTGTCAAACATTATAGGCATCATAAAGGTCCACAGTTTGTATTGACTTTCTAATGTGATTTTATTACTGCAAGGTTAAAGGATGTACATATGTATCTACGTCTATAGACATCTGTCCCTATAAATCCTTTGTTTGCTTGATGTGTATCTTTGGGCTAACATGCACCTTATTAGAATAGTTTTTCAGACAATCTGAAAGCTATGAAAATATTCTTTTCAGAAGGCTGAATGTGCAGACGTCTGCCTTTCCCATATTCTCCCTAAAAAAACAACTATTGCAACAACCCAGTTGCCCTTTAATTACATCTTACAATACAAAACATCTTATACAAGAATTACAAGGGAATGTGTGGAGTTTTTTGAGAACGCTGTTGTTGGTGCTGTAGAGCAATTATGTTATGCATATCATATGTCTATAAATTGGAACTGGGCCTATCACTGAATGTAAACAAAACTGTTTACAGTAATGATTCCACTGGGCACTTTTGAAGGTAACCCTCACATTTTCTGTTTGGGGATCCCTTGCTGCTCTATGTTGGCAAAATGAAATCATGTGGGCATACTGTCACAATGCAGCTACCAGTAGAAAGGTCAATCTATCGCAATGTCACTGTACGATTTAATATGACTTTAATCCTACCTTTTGCTATTAGCATTAGCAGGCATCAGGTTGCTCCTCTGCCAGCCCCTGATTTTTCTCACTGTCAAACTCCAGTATATTCAGCTTTTAAGTGGCTCCTCTCGGGCTACAATGAGCAGGCACCATGCAGCAGACACACCATTTACAATGCAGGTTTCCCTTTACTTATGTAAGTTCAAAGTGCTGTATGTAATTAAATGCAGGCAGCATTAAAAACATCCAATTTAATGGAAAAGGAAATTATCTAACAAAAATAAAATACAAAATGATTTAAAATAAATAATAAGAGTGATATATACTACGATCTTGGTTTTTCTTCTATTAACCCATTGATGACGGCTGCTGCACGACGCTACATTGTATCTCCTGCCGGCTGCTGCGTAGCGCAGCATTGTTACTTTATCTCATTTTCATGGCGTGCGCAGTATAGAATGCACCGTCATTGGTTCAAATACACAGGATATGGGTTTTGTTGATTTAAGACCACGTGACCACCCAAATGTCGTGTGGTTTGCCGAAAATCACGTAAAAAAAAAAAAAGCCGGCTGTGTCCGCAATAGTGTATTACAGAACAGTTAGTGGCGTTCGGAGCGCAGTATCTAGGTCTACTATAGACTACTGACAAAAATCACACAACACATTGCATCTATTTATTAACAATATTTAAGAATTTAGGCTATATTTTGCTGCTCCAACTCGTATTCAGCCCAGCCAGGCGATAGTTAAGTTTCAGTTTCGTTTTCATCTCTGTGGTATACAGCCGTTTGGACCAGCTGATCGGCTCCCGACAGCGGGAGTCAGTCTGCGTTCCAGTTGTACTGGGAAGTCGGATTTATGGTGCCAGTGATAACTTAACTAAATAATAAAATAAAGCTAACTCCTCCTTCCTATATCTGTCTCTTTATCCCTCTACTGCACACTCAGTCACTACTATCCATGCTAAAAGGAAGCAGGATTATAACCTCATTTAGCACATTATTTTTAAATATTTTATATTACTTATTCTTTTTTTTTCTCCCCCATCTAATTTTGACGATTTTTAGAAAAATGTGTTGGTTTGTAAGCGCTTAGGGAGCATGTTTAAATAAAACTTATGAACCTCACCTTTTTTTAAATGTATTTTATTTCATGTTTCTATGTGCTACACAGGCTTAGATATTAAGGTTTTGGTAGACGTTGACAATTCGTAGTATTTTTTTCAGAAAACCCTCAGGCATTAAGGACATGCATCCTAGATTGCCATAGTCATCAATGGGTTAAACCTTGATTCATCCAAATAGTTCAGACCTAGCAGTTATTACAGCAGTATACATGTTACAGAGAAAATACATTAAAAAAGACAATGTACAAAAGTCAAACGCACATATACTAGCGGCTCATTGCAGTACAGTCCAGTAATCCATGGCCCCAAAAGATTTCTCATGTCGATTTAAAAACTCCTCTCATACAACACCAGCTAGCATTTTTCAGATCCGTGGCTTTGGCTAAACTAAACTGTAGAGGCCTGTATTGCCTCGTATCCACTGAGCAGTTCAGTTCGGCACGGTTTGGTACAGAACGGTTCAAGAGTGTGTTTCCACTGCCTTCACTCGCCCTTACTTAGGGATAGCCGCTGGCAAGAGTACAGTCTATTGGTCGTTGCCGTTGAACGATGCTACGTAAATATATGGTGACATCGTAGCAGCAAGACACGGTGTAGCATTTTTCTCAAAACACAAGACTCTTCGCTCTTGCCGAGGTGACTACACACAGCGGTTTATCTTTCGCACTGACTGCAGTGTGTAGCTCCACCCTTTTGGGACCCTTTGGGATGGCTTTGTACCCCAACGAAAGGTTGACAAAAATGGGTACTGCACAGTTCACTTATGTTGTCTGTTTGTTAACATTCGTCAGTTGACCACCAGTCTATTCCTGCATAAAACTAGTTGAGATGTGTTTTGTTCACTTACAACCAGACACAAGATAAGTGGGTCTTTCAGGCTAATTACTGTACACATATTTTACATCAATGTTAAAAGTGACTGAATATGATTAACAATGCAAACTGCAGTAACTCATTAGCCAAGGCTCACCAGCACTATCATTGCAACATCTTACCCACAATGCAAAGTAGTACAGACCCAGGAGAATGAGAACACCCTGTACGAGACCCGTGATATGGGACACCATTGTAGGCTTTCATGTGACCTTTTTTATTGAAGAAAAATATTTGTGTGGGAAAAGACACCCTCTCAGTCAAGGGCCGCCCTAGTGTGGAATTTTTCAGGTAAATGTATTGAAAGCTTTATGTCAGACGATGTCCGCTTCATATTGGAGCCTAAAGTACATAGTAGATCACATCTTTAATTCTATTATTATGCATCTTAAGTCTGATTTGCTTTTCTTTCTTTTTTTGCTAATTTGTCGGAAAGTTCATGGAGTGAATTGGATGCAAAGTGATGGTTCTTTATGGAAAATAAAAAAGGCAACACATTCTCCTAACTTTACCAGCTTTGTTCATGTTAATCGCCCTGCAGCGTGCATGTACATGTCTTGGTATCAGTGCTGCCAGATAAGTGTGTTTTTAATATAGACACTTTATTATAACACAACTATAGAAGAGAATGTTGTGTGTGAAAATATGTCACACAAAACATAGACATTGGAGGGTAGCAGGCGCAGCTAGCAGGAGCAGGTGCTTATGGGTAAACACACTGTGCATCCCTTTCATCTTAGATTTGGACTTGATTTCATGAATCCAGGCTCCCTTTATGCTGGGCTTCAATAGGCCAAGGTCTCACCTGGTGGCTGAGGACACTTTGTGAACATTTTAAAAAGCTGGAATCAGCTTGAATAAAAAAGATCTAGTGCTAGTATGCCAAATTGATGAAGGGAAATAGAAAAAAAGAAGGTGCAAGCCATGATTTATTGCTGCCTAGTGAGCCATTTTCTCTATCAGGAAGTTAGTTTTCTACATTGACAGGTTGTTGACTACTGCTTTTGTTTAGACATACAGTAAGGTTTAAAGGTCACATATTATGCAAAATGCACTTTTATTATGGTTTGTCAACATTAATATGGCACGTGTGAAGAAACACTCCTAAAGTATGTGAAAAAAACAACCATCTCTCTTATTCTCCCCCTCCACTTTTCCAAAATCCTTTGTTCAATAACTCCAGTCAGATTTCTCCCCCGTATGATGCCACTGCCAATTAGCTTCAGGGCCAATCAGAGCAGATTTGGCTTTATGGAAGGCGGCGTTTAAAGAGACAGGCTTTAAAACGTAGTTTTTCAGACGGAGGAGATTAAGCAATAGCACTGCTAGAAAATTATAAAGGGTTTTGTGGACACTGCACCATGAGAAAAGTTTCTAGTAGAAACCCAAATGACAGTTTAGGACCTGACAATGAGCATCATATGTGACCCTTTAATGTTGACTTGCTTGCAGTTTTGCATTGGCTGTTCAAACAAACATTGTCTGAGATTTTAATTAGCAACTAGTATAAAAACTGTTTATTCAGATTGCATGGTGTGTTTTGGTGGTACAGTGGGTGTGGACAGCTCAGTGGCTAGCCAGAAACGTCCAGTTCAAAAATATCTGCTAGTACAGCCAAGTCACAGCCCCTTTTACCTCCAGTGAGAGCTCAAGAGTCCATTTTGCTTACAGAAGGAAATTCAACCTAAATAGGTGAAGATTGTTTATTTGAGTTTGAAGTGTGATTCAGAGCTGTAGAATTTGACATTTGTTCACATAGGCCTTCTAAAAAAAACAGCTCAGATAAAACGATCACTCCTTAGTTGGTTTTCTTTGTTTCCTTTACCTTGTTCTTAATATAGAACTTATCTATAGTGCGTCACACCCAGACGTATGTCCAGTCTGTTTTGGTTCAATAAACCTCTTGCTTTCTCTGCCGTAAACATGACACAGCAAAACATTAATGATCAACTTCCTCGACCTCTTGTTTCCCTGTGCCTCAGGGACCGTTGTGAAATCCTTTTCTGTAGAGACGTACTAAGTTTAGCTGGAGTCACAGGCCTAGTGGTGAAAACACAGGAGGACCACAGTGGGCCGAAGCTCACTGCTGTCTGGCTAATAGCAGGGCTGAGACACTTGGTTTTTCTTCTCTATATGCTGCTCTTGCTTCATTTTAACACGTGCCCTTAAAACCGACACTTCCCCACTCAACACAAAGGCTGGAACGCTTTTTCAATGGTTGGGACACTGTTCTTGTTCTATCTTCTGAAAAAGATCTTTTAAGGCAGGTGATTAGCAACCTGTTTGTTTGCTTGCTCGTCCCTCTTGTTTCCATCTTTGGCTTTTTCTCTCACGACAAACACACATATTTGTTTGTGCTATTCCGTCATGCCGACCACTGTCTCCTGTCTCTCTCACGTTCACTGCCTCTTACTCGTCTATAATTCCCACGCGAAGAGACCCTTTTCTTTTCTACCATTAACAGCCTGAACCTTTAACCTAGTTTTCACCGTGCGGTACAGTTCGGTTTGGTACGGTATGGCATGCAGTCATTTGCGTTACCACTGTCAAAAGTTGGAAAGGGTACCAAAATAACCATACCATGGTGTACTTATTTTGGTCACCCTTTACGTTAGGGTACCAAGCCGTCCCAAAAGGGTGGAGCTACACACTGCAGTCATTTCCGTGCCAGAGATAAACCCCTGTGTAGTCACCTTGGCAAGAGTGAAGAGCCTTGGGTTTAGAGCACAATGTCGCCGTACAGCTCTTTGTTTATTGTGTGGCATTTTTTCTCTTCCTTGAATTAACCAGCGTGCTACACTATGTCCTTCTGCTATGATGGCACCATAGTTACGTAGCTGCCGCGGCCAGCGCCGTTCAAAGGCTCTGACCCATAGACTGTATACTCTGACCATGGCTATCGCTGTCCAGCATAAATCCCGCCTACAAAGTAAGGGTGCTGTCAGCAGTGATAACACAAGGCAAATCTATGGTTACCGATCCCCACCAAACCACGCCATGCCAAACCGAACCGTACTGCTCAGTGGAAACGAGGCATAGGACTAACATTGCCTCCCTCACTGTATTCATTCTATTCCTGGTCACATATCTGCTCCTACCTGGACACTCTCATATAATCCCAAAGGATATTGTTTTGTACCTTGTACCATTTGGCCCAGTTATTGTCAAAATGCTAGAATTTAAGAATCATAGATGGTGTATTGAAAGAAGATATTAAGCCATATTAACAAATGCTTGTGTGTGTTTTCTGTGTCTGTGTGTGATTCCCCCCCCCCTCCCCCCCACCCCCTTCCTCTTTGTGTCTGCTCTTACTAACCCCGGATTGGATTTGGCTGGACTGGACTTGCTTCTTCATCTGGTCTGGTGTGGTTGTGCTGCCCATGTGGTTTGCCTTGCCCTATGCACCTCTGCCCTTTTGGTGTTCGGCAGGCATCGGTAAACTGTCCACTGCCGATGGTAAAGCTTTTGCAGACCCAGAGGTTCTACGGCGACTGACGTCATCGGTGAGTTGCGCCCTGGACGAAGCTGCAGCCGCCCTGACCCGAATGAGAGCCGAAAACACACTCAACGCAGGCCAAGCCGACAAGTATGTATCTCGCCCATACCGACGCTGGTTACACACACCAGTTTATCCGGCTATAAATGAGTTCTTAAAAACCTTCATGAAATAATTCTGGAGTTTGCTTTCTCCTGGGAAGTGATTGCGTAGTTGTGAGGCGTATGTGCGTTCGCCTGTCACAGTGGCAGTAATTGTAGCAGTCTGGTTATTTTCAGCCGTAGTTTAGCGGAGGCGTGCTCGGACGGAGACGTCAACGCTGTTCGCAAACTGCTGGACGAGGGACGGAGCGTCAACGAACACACAGAAGAGGGAGAGAGCCTGCTGTGCCTCGCCTGCTCGGCTGGCTACTATGAACTCGCACAGGTATGTAGTGGGAAGACATTTTGAAAAAAAATTGTATTTACTAAGGGTGTACCAATTGATCAAAAACTTATCTATCAGCCCATAATCATTCAAAATAGTTAGATCCGGAGTCCTTATGAAGGCCGATCAGATGACATAAAATAAAGTTCGAAAATGCAAATTGTCTCTTGCATTTTACGAGTCCTGAAGTATACACATGGACCGCCTCCTATAGATGGACAGATAAACAAACCTCTCATTGGTCAAAATACTCTCCCAAAGCATCATGGGAAAACGAATACAGCCTTTAGCATCAAGATATTAGGATAACATGAATACAAAGTTCAAAGAATTATAGTATCACTTGTTCATTGTGATGATATTATTGGTCATCGGTGTCGAGCCTTCATGTATCCTAACTTAATCGATTCATCTTTCACCCTTTAAGGTCTTGTTGGCCATGCACGCCAATGTGGAGGACCGGGGCATCAAGGGGGACATCACGCCACTAATGGCTGCTGCCAGCGGAGGTTACGTGGATATCGTCAAACTGCTTCTGGTCCACGGGGCCGACGTCAATGCACAATCGTCAACAGGTAAAAAAAAAAAAAAATCATAAAAAATCAAATCCGAATGATTTCTTTCCTTTTCTTTTCAGTCAGATATAATCCCCGTGGCCTATTCTTTCACCAGGAAACACAGCTCTGACCTACGCGTGTGCCGGTGGCTTTGTGGACGTGGTGAAGGTGCTGCTGAAAGAGGGCGCCAACATAGAGGACCACAACGAGAACGGACACACGCCTCTGATGGAGGCGGCCAGCGCGGGCCACGTGGAGGTGGCCAGGGTGCTCCTAGAGTACGGCGCCGGCATCAACACGCACTCGAATGAGTTCAAGGAGAGCGCTCTCACACTCGCCTGCTACAAAGGTCAGAGCTCAAATATAGTGTCTTGTTAGGGGCTGCATATTGGCAATGACTTAATGATACGATACGCATCACGATATATCGCGATACATTGGAATACGATGCATGTTGTGAAATATTGCCATATTCCACATAAAGATATAAAACAAGGTGCTGTGTACAATCTGCGTGGTCTTCATACATCACAACGCATTATATTTTGTAATTCAGTGAATAAAGTATCTCGAAACTTTTCATTCCAATTCAAAACTTGGTCATTTATTGGCAAATGACCGTACTGCCTTGTAGTTCATAACCCATTACAACTTAATATTGATTTTTAGAGCTGACAATACATTGATCCAAAAACAAATAAAACGATATGTCGATGAATTAATATGTTAGTATAGCCCTAGTGTCTGTCCTTATTGAGGTTATGTGCCACTAACAATAATGGTGATAAAAAGTTTAAAAAGGAGTATTTTTGGGCTATTGTCTGCAGGTCACTTGGATATGGTACGCTTTCTGTTGGAGGCCGGAGCAGACCAGGAACATAAAACAGATGAGATGCACACAGCACTGATGGAGGCGTGCATGGTGAGCATCTGATCCTAAACATTACCCTTTTTTAATATTTTCACTTTACCTGGCCATGATGCTTTGCTTGTAGTTTTGTTTCAGACTAGTATACTAGATGTAGTAAAATTGACAAAAAATGGTTTTAATTTTTGAATGTCAATTTCCTTCCACACTCTGAAGCGTTTTGACAGCGCTCTCAGCACAGTGAGCAGTCATATACTTCAAACTACAAACACCTAGAATAGTTGAATAATGTTCAGGGTTTCCCCCAGTAAAGTTGTTAGGCATGGTGGCAATAGTGAGATTTAATGAAATTATAGTGGACAATATTGCGATTTGATAAATAAATGGTATTATTATTAGTCTACTTAAGTGGTTTTCAAGGAAAATACAGAGATCATTGATAGTTTAAAAAAAATGCATATCTCAATTTAAAACATAAAAATATTAATTAGCGTTGAAAAAATAAAGCTTGTTCGTACATTAGCCTACTGTTTACTTTACAGGCTTAACAATGAAAACAATTACATTTTTTTTTTTTATCTCCTCCCTTATAAATAAATGCATTCCCGACCGCCATGCCTAGAATACACTGGGGGAATCCCTGGAGTTCATCATATTTATTTCAGTCGACATAAAAATGATTACACTATTGTCAATGTATCAATACACTAAATATTGATCATCTGGGAGTTGGAACACCTCATGCTGTTTGCTCCGACTGTTTTTAACTGTGAAAAAGGTGCAAAGCGATGGCACACCGATGTATTCAGGTGCTTATCTCTACATTCTGTGTGTGTGTCTCGCTGTCCCAGGACGGCCATGTGGAGGTGGCACGGCTGCTGTTGGACAGCGGCGCGCAGGTCAACATGCCGGCCGACTCCTTCGAGTCTCCCCTCACCCTGGCAGCCTGCGGCGGGCACGTAGAGCTGGCTGCCCTGCTCATAGAGAGAGGAGCCAACCTGGAGGAGGTGCGTGGACGACAGACACACGCCTAAATACAAACACACATGTTAAAGAAAAAGAGACCCATATAATAAAAGGACTGGCTGCTAGTTTACATCAAGGGTTCTGGAGCTGTGTCTATAAATAGGAATGATGTAGTTGTAGAACTGACTTTAGATTTCACACATACTGCAGTATAGAAATAACCTTCAACCCTTCGACCGTCCTATTGCCCTGCTACCACTGTGTTAGTTACTATCCTAGCTAGAATTAAGAGTTATGATGAGAACATGTGCCCAAAACGGGAAATAGGAATATCATTTTGTTATTGACTATCGACTATACTAAAACTAATATTTGGTCATTTCAAAGGTTAATAATGAAAAAAAGCTGGCAGTAAGGTAACACACTTCAACACAGGATCAAAAGTAGTCAGGCCAACAGATGTTTCTTCAGGGATTTGTGCACTCTCATCTGACTACCAAACCACGGTTAGCTGAGGGAGTAGATAGTAGATACACCACATGGTAAGCTTGCAGTGAGTCATACTCACCCCCATGTTTGCTTGTGTTTGTGTCCAGGTTAATGACGAGGGCTACACGCCTCTGATGGAAGCAGCTAGAGAAGGCCACGAGGAGATGGTAGCACTGCTGCTAGCTCAAGGTAAGCAATCTTTGGCTCCTGTGTCTGGAAAGGGAAACTCAATGTCAAATGCTATTCCTGTGAATGTACACCCTCGTTTTGATTTGTTTGGCCAGCTCTCTCTCTCTCTCTCTCTCTCTCTCTCTCTCTCTCTCTCTCTCTCTCTCTCTCTCTCTCTCTCTCTCTCTCTCTCATCTCTCTCTCTCTCTCTCTCTCTCTCTCTCTCTCTCTCTCTCTCTCTCTCTCTCTCTCTCTCTCTCTCTCTCTCTCTCTCTCTCTCTCTCTCTCTCTCTCTCTCTCTCTCTCTCTCTCTCTCTCTCTCTCTCTCTCTCTCTCTCTCTCTCTCTCTCTCTCTCTCTCTCTCTCTCTGTGTATTTGTATTTGTATTTGTCTGCTTCTTATAAGAATATAATGCAGACCAGTGATCTGTGAAAGATATTGGTCCATTTGATTTATTAATGCATATACGTTTTGAACAGGGACTGCAGATGAAAATGAGCTTATAGCTAACTCTGGTACTGCTAATGAGCTGTGCATTGTCCCTGTCAAATAAATAAACAAAACAAATAAATAAATAAATAAACTTCAGCTAAAATTCATCTATTCATAACTTAATCCAGTCACTAAATCATTTCTTGCTGTGTGGTCCAGGTGCTAACATCAACGCCCAGACGGAGGAGACCCAGGAGACGGCTCTGACTTTAGCGTGCTGCGGAGGCTTCCTAGAAGTGGCCGACTTCCTCATCAAGGCGGGCGCTGACATCGAACTGGGCTGCTCCACTCCTCTAATGGAGGCTGCACAGGAGGGCCATCTGGAGCTGGTCAAATACCTACTGGCTGCAGGTGAGCCCACCACACACAACTCCACATCTAAAGGGAACAAAGAGATACACACACATGCCTTGGTTATCTTTTTCTGTGCGCTACCAATTGTAATGTCTTGATTTCCGTCCCTCCCAGGCGCAAACGTACACGCCACCACGGCGACGGGAGACACAGCGTTGACGTACGCGTGTGAGAACGGACACACCGACGTAGCCGACGTGTTGCTGCAGGCTGGAGCCAACTTGGTACGCCAAAGTCCTACATACGATTACCTAGGCCCCGTTTCATAGGTTTAGATAACACCAGAACAACAATGTATTTGTAATAGGGCTGGTTCATATTGCAATATATTGTGATATTCCAAATGCATAAACAGAGCTGAAATACAAGTTGTCTACAAGTTGGGTTGTATTATTACATCACATCACATTATTTGGATAGTTCAGCAGATGATTCAAAACAATTAAATTCAAAAGTTTAATTTAAATCCTTCCTCCAATTCTGATTTTTGAGAGCTGGCAATACGATACAGACACCACTAAAAAAAATATCACAATAAATTGTTGTATTCATATTCTTAGCACAGGCCTCATTTGTAATGCAGAGTGCTTTTTGTGCACATCTTTTTGATGGACGGATTTATTGTGTGAAACAAAGCTTGTAGATTGTACTCGCAGCACTTTGTAGAATGAGATTTCTCTTGTCCATATAGAAACTCTCAAGTCACTTTGTTTGACTTCTAATCCAACAAACTTAAAGTCTTAACAAACACGTCTTCACCTTTTCCCTCCCCAGGAACATGAGTCTGAAGGGGGGAGGACGCCGCTCATGAAGGCAGCAAGGGCAGGACATCTCTGTACGGTGCAATTTCTGATCAGCAAAGGTGAGTCATTTTATCATTGACTAAATCCATTCAAATGTACAGCAAGTCCTATTTTTTTTTGGAAAAGCACTGTTGATACACGCATAGTCCAGTGAATTTAAAAATATGGCCCCAGACTTTTCCTCGTGTAGATCCCATTTCACAGATCAGGTTCAGTGCATTTTTTTTCTGTTAACTTCCTTGAAAACCCAGAACTTCCTGAAACTGGAATCTGGAATTATTACTTGTGTTTTTATGAAGTATTGTGCTTGGTCACATTTCTTTGTCACTAGTCAAGGCCACTGTTTTATGGTTGGTTTTGGTCAACTTTGACTTAATAGTTTGAATATGGCGACATTTTGAAATATTATGAAACATCAGGCACATTAAAACATATTAGGGAATATAGTGCAAGTAAATGAGTAATGATACAATTATATGATGTGATCAAAAGCTTACATTTTCTTTTAGTTTTCCTGATTTCAACAATTGGGGCTGTAAGATGCTTCATCCTGGATAGATTTCTACTCGTCGGCTAATAAATATGGCTATATTTAATAAGACTCATACGTCATTCACACATTAAGTTCATGTTTAACCTTCTTCTTCTTCTTGTCTTGTCCAGGTGCTAATGTGAACAGATCGACTGCCAACAACGATCACACGGTGGTGTCTCTGGCCTGTGCTGGAGGACACCTGGCTGTGGTGGAGCTGCTGCTGGCGCACGGGGCCGATCCCACACACAGACTCAAAGTAACGCTCAACACTCCATGGCATATCCATTAGACCAAGTTCAACGAATAAATACACTCGCTCCCAATGTGTGTAGAAATCCATTATTGAAACCATCCCTTGTAATGTCTTTTCTTGTAGGATGGGTCCACCATGTTGATAGAAGCTGCTAAGGGTGGCCACACCAACGTGGTCTCCTACCTGTTGGACTACCCCAACAACATCCTGTCTGTCCCAGCCCCGGACCTCTCCCAGCTCACGCCCCCCTCGCAAGACGCCTCTCAGGTACACACAGCAGCAAATAAGACCTTTTGTGTTGTAAGTAGGATCAATTGTTAGTAGTGATAACCTAAGGAGAGACGCTGCAGGTTAAAATGTGCAACTAATAGATATCATAAAAATGTGCTAGTTGATTACTTAAATTGAAACATTGATAAAGCCAGTGGAAAAATAAAATAAAGGTGAAAAAAAACATTCTAGATTCCAGACTTTTAACAGAACAGATTTTGGATACAGCCTTTTTATTTAAATTTGATAAATCAAAGAAATATTATGCACAGGTCTTAAACATTAATTTTTTCGTCTTGTCTTAGGTTGTAATAACCTTCAGAATAGTGCTAAGAATGATTATGGAGTTTAGTTAATGTAAGTGCTTTAGAAATATAGATTTTTTTAGTATTAAAAAAATGTCATGTTGAGATAATGGAGGTTTGTACAGGAGAAATATACAGACGCAAACAGACTCAGGCTCAGTCAAATTAACACGTACATCTACATTATCTACCAACATTTTATTCTAGTATGAAAAAATAGATTTTGAAGGGAGAAAAAAATTGCCAAAAATCTCAAAATGTACCAGTGCTTGAATACAATGCTTTTGGCTCACAGTGTCTCACCTTAACACTAACATGCCTTCTGCGGTGACAGGTTCCACGTGTCCCATTCCAAGCCCTGGCCATGGTGGTTCCCCCTCAGGAGCCCGACCGTGCCCCATCCAACATCGCCACGTCCCCGCCCGTCTCCAGCAAAGGTAATCAGGGCTGCAAGTCGTGTCACCCATGTGAGTGTTGCTGAGTTACAATGGAGTTTTTTTTCATTCTCTAACCCTTAATCTCAATGTTTTTCTATGGCATTTAATTTGTCAACGCATTCTAAATCCTCCACTTCTTTTGAACCCACCATCTCCCAGGCGTGTCTAAACAGAGACAGGCCGCCCTTCAGCCCGGCGTGCCCAGCTCGGCGGGCCGGGGCCCTGAAGCAGAGCCCCTGCCCCCCTTCCACCTGTGCCAGCCTCTAGAATGCATCGTGGAGGAGACGGAGGGCAAGCTCAACGAACTGGGCCAGAGAATCAGCGCCATCGAGAAGGCCCAGCTGCAGTCGCTAGAGCTCATCCAGGGCGAGCCGCTCACCAAAGACAAGATAGAGGAGCTGAAGAAGAGCCGGGAGGAGCAGGTACTGTTCATACAGCCACTGCTTTCATTTACAATCTTCTTTTCAGGAGTACACTTGTTGTCACTTTATGGCATAATCAGTGAGTATCTCCTAATGATCTGGTACCTGTTCGTTAGCCTACTGTGTGTGCGCCGAAAATGTGTTTTATAAACACCACACACACAGAACCCACAGGTAGTGGATCGTGAGATATTCACTGATTTTGACAAAAGGTGTTTTCTAAAATTGCTGACTCCACCTTTTAATATTATTGAGCATGCATTGCACCGTATCATAAGTTAGTCCAACAAGCCCTGTGGCTGTCGCCCCCTCAGGTGCAGAAGAAGAAGAAGATCCTGAAGGAGCTGCAGAAGGTGGAGCGCCAGCTGCAGCTGAAAACACAGCAACAGTTCACCAAAGAATACATGGAGGCCAAGGGTTTAAAGGAGGAGCAGGAGGCGGGGCAGAGCCAGGGCCCAGGCCCGGGGCCCGGCACCACCCCGTGTGCCCAGGGGCCCCTCCCCACCACAGCAGGGGCCATGCTACACACCGGCTCCGACACCGACGAGGAGGCCAACAGAGACGGGGAGCAAGACGAGCAGCCAGGGGACGAAGGGGAAGAGGTGAGACCCGCACTCATTTGGTTTTTTGATCTGAAATGATTAGTTTTGACACCCATTTTTCCACCTTCCGTTTTCCAGAAAAATGCCCGTACACTCTACACTGTTTTAGAATATGTCTCCGTACACATGACGGCACAAGAAATCTATTGAAAACAATGAAGTAATCATGCCAGGCCAGTAGCTCAACAGTGACTGTCCACCTTTTTCGGCAGCTCTGGTTCCAGAAGTTGATTTTCCCATTAAAAGCCTTCCATCTAATATATCATTGATTCTCTGCGGTTTTCAGAACGCCTCGTTTTTAGTTTCCCGGTTGTGATGCTTGCCTTTAGACAACAGGCCAAACAACACAGTAAAAAAAGTTACGGTTACGAAAATCCCCTGCCCACGTGTTGTTCCCATGGCCTTACTGTGTGTTTTCTGTTTCAGGACGAGGAAGAGGACGAAGATGAGGAGGGTTCGGAGGAAGAGGCGGACGGAGAAGAGGACGACTACCCCAAGCTTCCTCAGGTGGGAACCATCCTGTACAGGGACGGAACGCAGCCTCCACAACCCCCCCTGCCCCCCTCACCGCAGGCCCAACCGCAGCCTCCGCCTCCCCCCCTCCAGACCGCCTTCGTGCCCATCCAGCCCCTACCCGACTACAACCCTGCAGATTACCCAGGGAGCACCAGTCCAGAGCTGCAGAGGGTCCTGGTGGGGCAGCAGATGCTGGGCCAGCAGCCGGCCGGGTTAGGCCCGGGTATGATACCTCAGCAGACCCCAGACGGCCTCATGGTCGCTACGCCCGCACAGACGCTCACAGACACGCTAGACGACATCATGGCAGGCAAGTTCAGTTTATTCTTGCAGCTGACTTGACATTGGCCACCTTTACATGGACAGCAACATTCCCACATTAACCCGGTTAAAGCTATAGTGCGTAACTTTTTTAATATAAATGAATGTCGGTTACATTGGAATATGGTCTTCACCAGAATAGGGACCTCAATCAGAATTAGCTGTTCATGTTAACAAGGTCATTGTTGTTGACTCTCATTGGATGTATGTGTCTGCTAAATCCCTCATCTTCTTGCACTCATAATAAACATTTTTCTTCTTTCTTTTTCATTTCAGCCGTTAGCAGCCGTGTGCCCATGCTGAACACTACAACCTCACCCACGCCCCTGTCCCAGCCACCCACGCAGATGCCCTCAAACATGGCCTCGTCCCCTTCAGTCCTGCCCCTCTACCCCTCGGTCGACATAGACGCACATGTAAGACACAATGCCACTGTAACAGGACTGAGAGATTTCAAATAGACAGTACACGAATACACACACAGCCCTCTCCTACTCTGTTAAGAGATGTTTGTTTCCCCCCCCCCCACACAGACGGAGAGTAACCATGACACAGCCCTGACGCTGGCGTGTGCAGGGGGACATGAGGAGCTTGTGTCCGTCCTCATCGCGCGGGGAGCCAACATCGAGCACCGGGACAAAAAAGGTATGACTAGATCATTCCAGTTGAAATTTAGAACGTGCCTGTTGCTAAATGCTAGCCTGGTATTCGAGGCGCCCCCTGTTGGCCGGGCTCAAAATGCTTAAGTAAAACTATTGACACACACGTGCTGAAGATCAATACAATTGTTCAGACTGTTGGCAAATGATCAGCCAAGCCCCGCCCTTGTGAAGAGGTTTTAGCCAATGGCGGCCATGTTTCTTTACCGATCCCGCTAAAATGTTCTAGACATGTCTAAGTCAGTATCAAAAGGTTGCCTTCAAAATGTGGTGATGATAGATCTAAATCCCCCCAAAAAAGAGATGTCACATGACTTTATTTCAGTTTATGCATATTAGATCAAATCTATCATGGCCAATGTCCATAGTCCAGAGCTGGACTTTTGTGTGTGAAAGTTTGAGTCAATCGACCTCTCACGCATTTTTTTCTTTGGGGCTTAATTATAGCGCCGCCATGTGGCAGATTGCTTAGAAAAGTTATAACACACCATTTCCAGTGGGGCCGCACGTTTGGATGAATTTAGGCGTTTCTGCGTGCAACAGTGTGGGAGGAGTAGCGAAAAAAGTGTGAGGAAGAGTAACTAGACTTGTTAAATGTGCTGCCTTTCCATGCAGGCACATGATTATAAAATTGGCGTAATAAAGGACTTCTAAGGGAGGTATCACTTGGATTTGAATTCATAATAAGTGTTTCATAAAATGAAGTGTCCAGAAAAACTCCCCCTCATATTCCCTGTTTTCTCCCCAGGTTTCACTCCTCTGATCCTGGCTGCCACTGCTGGCCACGTGGGAGTGGTGGAAGTGCTGCTGGACAAAGGGGGTGACATTGAGGCTCAGTCAGAGAGAACCAAAGACACGCCCCTCTCCCTGGCCTGCTCTGGGGGACGACAGGAGGTAAACGCAGTGTCTTTCACTTCACCTTCACTGTAGCCACATTCCCACCCTTTTAAGCCTGTTCCTGGCTTTAACTGTGTGTGTGTGTGTGTGTGTGTGTGTGTGTGTGTAACCGTCACTCTGTCCTGGTCAGGTGGTTGAGTTGCTGCTGCTTCGGGGAGCCAATAAGGAACACCGTAACGTGTCCGACTACACGCCTCTCAGCCTGGCTGCGTCCGGGGGTTACGTCAACATCATCAAGATACTCCTCAACGCTGGAGCCGAGATCAACTCCAGGTGAGCCACAACTTGGGTTTAGTTGATTTGAAGAAGGGGACAGTGCAAAATGAATACAACACGTGATTTTACGGTGGGTTAAAAATGCCAGAATTAGCCAAAAAGACTTATTTTCATCTGTAGTCTCCCGGCCTCCCATGTTAAAAAAAATACTTTTTTTTTAAATACAAATAATATAAAGAGAAAGGAAAGAGACAACACAAGCAGAACAGAACTTCACACAGAACAAGGCACACATCAGAAACAATGACCTATTCATTTAACCTGTATACCCATATTACCGGTAGGTTCATTATCGCCATACAATCCCTTTTTATTTATATTTTATTTTATTTATTTTAATCTGAATTGGACATTATTAGCAATTATGTCAGCTGCAACCTTGATAAATGCTGAGGTCAAGAAGTGAAAATATATGTCAAATTGCCAAATTGCAGTATTATAATGATGTTGACTGAAAGACAACCTTTCAGTGATGGTTGTGTTGCTTCTGTGTGCACATTTAGACAGTTCAATGTATTATTATGTTTTCGCTTCTTAACAAAATCTGACTTTTTTTCCCCCTTCTCCCCAGGACTGGCAGCAAGCTGGGGATCTCTCCTCTGATGCTGGCAGCCATGAACGGTCACGTGCCGGCGGTGAAGCTGTTGTTAGACATGGGCTCCGACATCAACGCTCAGATCGAGACCAACAGAAACACGGCTCTGACCCTGGCCTGCTTCCAGGGCCGCGCTGAGGTCGTCAGCCTCCTGCTCGACCGCAAGGCCAACGTAGAGCACCGCGCTAAGGTGAGGACCAGCCACCAGGACACACAGGCTTTACCTTGCCAGACTTAATGACATCTGTTGTAAATGTTGTGGGGCCTACTATGTATCTGGCTCTCTTGCTAAGTGACTTGTCCCTCCACACAGACTGGCCTGACCCCTCTGATGGAGGCAGCCTCAGGAGGGTACGCAGAGGTGGGCCGAGTGCTGCTGGACAAAGGAGCCGATGTCAACGCTCCCCCTGTCCCCTCATCCAGAGACACTGCCCTCACCATCGCTGCAGACAAGGGTCACTACAAGTTCTGTGAGCTGCTCATCAACAGGTGAGTGCTCTTGGGTGTTTTTATACAGAACCATATTGAACTTTATTTTAATTATACAATAAGAGAATCCGTAGTCGCTTTTGTTGAGTGACTAGCCGTTATAGAATGGGTTAATCAAATGGGTTATCATTTTCCTGTAGGTGAGTATTCAATGTGTAGCACTTTGTGCTGGCACATGCTATCACTAAGTAAAACCTCATACTGCTGGATGTATTACAGCTACCAATGGCGCATAAGATGTGCCCTATGACACTTAATGTTTGACACCATTCATACGTGTGTGGTAGAAGTATAAAGGCACTTTTTGGTGATTTAAAGGGAACATACTAAACTTGTTTTCAGGTTGTAATTTGGGTTTTATATGGATAAAGACAACTAAGGTGGCAACATTTCGGGAATTTTCCAAGTTGGAAACTTTCCATGGGAATTAACAGGAATTTTGGGAATTAACGGGAATAAATGGGAATTTACTAAATTTAAAGCAACCCAATTGCACTAAATCCATCTAACTATATTATTTCTCTCCTGGCAAATGTTCTAGACAGATTTACCGGAAACTTTCCACCCCTTTGCAACCCTAAAGAGAACACTTTTTCATCACAGGGGCGCCCACATCGATGTACGAAACAAGAAAGGGAACACTCCTCTCTGGCTGGCGGCGAACGGTGGTCATTTTGACGTGGTCCAGCTCTTGGTGCACGCCAGCGCTGACGTGGATGCAGCCGACAACCGCAAGATCACCCCGCTCATGGCTGCTTTCCGCAAGGTGCAAAGCTTTCCACAACCATGATCATTAGTGTCACGCTGCTCTCTGGCGAGCCACTGGTCACTAAACATTCTGTCATCACATTTCAGGGTCACGTGAAGGTGGTGCAGTATCTGGTAAAGGAAGTCAACCAGTTCCCATCGGATATTGAGTGCATGAGATATATCGCCACCATCGCTGATAAGGTACGCATGGGTTTCTTCTTCACGTGTTACTGCTACATCTCTTATAACTGACAGAACTGCTGGATATGCTAACAGAGCCATAACTGTGTGTTCTCTCTCTCTGTTGTTACAGGAGCTGTTGAAGAAGTGCCACCAGTGCATGGAGACCATCGTCAAAGCCAAAGACCAGCAGGCGGCCGAGGCCAACAAGAACGCTAGCATTCTCCTCAAGGAGCTGGACCTGGAGAAGGTAATGACAGAGCCTATGGGCTGTGCTATGGAGGTTACCTCAGTCTGTGTACAGTACACTCATTACACTGGATGAGTACAACCATGTTATTGACACAACTGTCTTGTGTTCGATAGTCTCGGGAGGAGAGCAAGAAGCAGGCCCTGGCTGTTAAACGTGAGAAACGCAAGGAGAAACGCAAGAAGAAGAAGGAGGAGCAGAAGAGAAAGATGGAGGAAGAGGAGGGGCAGAAAACCAAGGAGGATTTCTCTGAGATGCTGGAGCTGAAGGAGGATTCAGCTGATGGTATGTGTTTTACTACAGGTTCAACCTCTTCACAGGAACTTTTAACTGTTTATGAAAACAGTTTCAAACTTTCCCCTGATGATTATAAATGACATGTAACAGCAAACACAACACTATTTTCCTATAGTCATTCAGACTCAGACCAAACTATTAACAGCAGGCAGCAGGGAAAAGCCTGTTTATGAACAGACCTAAATCAAAGTTTGCTTTGCCTCACCATTAACATTATTCTTATAACATAGTAATCAGTGTTGCCACAGTTACTTTCAAAAAGTAACAAAGTTACTTTTCTAGTTACTTGGTTTTAAAAGTACATCACCTCATCACGGAGCATCCTGCCATCTCTTTCTTTCTCTTTCTTTCTCTTCCACTCCTGTCTCTAAGGGTGCATTCACACCAAATCAGGCGGTGCTGTGAAAACACAAGTTGTTCTCTATCAATAGAAACTCAAAGCTCCTCGTACCCACTTAAAGAAAGTGCACAATGGTAGTTTCTTAATACGTAGTGATATTGTACTAGGAATGCGTGGTTGGTAACCTGTCCTGTTTGAATTTGCTCCCCCCTCTTCAGAAGAAGAGGTTCCTATTGAGCCTCCCAGTGCGACCACCACCACCACCATCGGTATCTCGGCCACCTCCACCACCTTCAGCACAGCCTTTGGGAAGAAGAGAGCGGGCGTGGCCACCACCCCCAGCACCAACCGCAAGAACAAAAAGAACAAGACCAAGGACTCCTCGCCCAACGAACCAATCATATTACAGGATCCGCAGGTGAGCCCGTCTGCTTCTCTCCATTGCTATTGTTGGTCTGTTTTGCTCTATATACCAAGACTAAATAGAGCCTTCACCATCGCAGCCCCCTCCCCTCTGGAACTCCTTACCCGTGCACATTCCAGACTGTACCCACCGGGACACATTCAAATCACTGATCAAAACACACCTCTTCAGAATAGCCTTCAGCCAATGATGATATCATATTTTTTACATATATACATTACATATTTATTTTAGATATTTATTGCATCTGCTTTTATATGCCGATTTTTATGTTTCACCTTAAATATACTTGTCTTTGCTTTTGTTTATTGTGTGTTGGCTTTATTGCTACACCTGTTTTTTTTTTTTATTTGCTTGTGTACTCATTTGATTGTCTTAGAGTACCTTGAAAAGCGCTATATAAAATAAATGTATTATTATTTAAAATTCCCCCTTTTTTTTATGCGTCCTTCCCCTGTCCCAGGTTGCACTAGCACAGCACAAGGCGGACAAGAACAAGATCCACGGCGAGCCGCGGGGCGGTGGCGGGGGCGCGGCGGGCACAAACAGCGACTCCGACCCGCTGGACAGCACCGACTGTGCCAGCGAGAGCAGCAGCAGCGGGGGCAAGAGCCAGGAGCTCAACTACCTGCCCGACCTCACCTCCTCCGCCTCGTCCTCCTCCTCCTCTTCCTCCAGCTCCTCCTCCACCTCCGCCCCCCCGGCCCAGGCCCTGCTGCCGCCACGCCAGCCCGACAAGAGGCACTGTCCCCCGCTGGACAACAAGGTCACCGTCTCCATCTCAAAACCAATGCAAAAGTGAGTCCCCCCCAACCCGAAATTGCTACATTCTCGTCTCCAGATCATTTCAGGAGTGTCCACAAATGTGACTAATGATTCTAAATGAGTGTTACTGTCAGGGTTCCTACATTGTATGGAATTTAACTTTAGTCATTTACAGCTCTGGGTAAGTTTGGAAGGCCCGGCCCTAACCTGACTGTTTGTCCCTTTTTACATCCCAGAGCTCCGGACACAAGCGACTCCATCTCCAACCCTCTGCCCTCTCCATTCAAGACCATGGCTCTTCCCATCACCTCGCCCAACAGTAAACTCAGCCTCACCAGTCCCAAGAGAGGCCAGAAGAGAGAAGAAGGCTGGAAGGAGGTGGTCAGAAGGTCAGTAGTTCATTTCATCTTCATCCGTTTACATAGCAACCTCTCCTCAGGGATTTGATTGACATGGCAAAGTTATACTGAAATGTCCACAAATCTGTACAAGTTCCGGACAGATCTTGTTTTTGCTTAGTCAGTTAATGTAGATTTGAAAACCAGCAGTGTTACCATCTGCCAGCATAGAGGCATAAACTAATGACATTTCCCTGGTTCTTTTTGAAGATCAAAGAAGCTGTCCGTGCCGGCCTCTGTTGTATCTCGGATCATGGGCCGAGGAGGCTGCAACATCACAGCCATCCAGGACGTGACGGGAGCTCACATCGACGTAGACAAGCAGAAGGACAAGAACGGGGAGAGGATGATCACCATAAGGTAACCCTGACGCCCCCTGCTGGCCTGCAAACACCCTCACACTTTGTTAGGTGCATAAAGCTTTCCATCTGGATGATGTAATAATTCATTGGTCTTTTGACTAGTACCCATAATGCAACATTCCTACATGGTGTTTAAAATAAATTCCACTCAAAATGCTGCTACAAATTAAAACGTTAAGTGCACAGTCCTTGGTGTAGAGTTGGTGCCTGCTTCTTAGTCCAACATTAAAATGGTAAACCTGCACATTTGCTATTTCTAGTGCAAAGCTCAAATAACCAGCCAAAATGGCTGATTGCATCAGCAGACATCAGCAGTGGGTATAATAACTGCATGTGCTGCAGACCATTAAAGAAACACTTTTTGGTTCCTTAAAAAGGAATTGGCTGTGTTATGCAACATACCCAAAATCATCGATATACCTTAATCATCGGTAAAATCTGTCTCAAACATTATCACAATGACCTATGTCATCACTGTTGACTTAAACTTAAAACACAAAAACCTCGTCCTCATAAAGCGTTCTTTGTTGTTACAGAGGCGGCACGGAGTCTACACGCTATGCGGTCCAGCTGATCAACGCTCTCATCCAGGACCCGGCCAAGGAGCTGGAAGACCTGATCCCACGCAACCACATCCGAGCGCCCGGTTCTAAGGCCAGCTCGGCCTCCTTCCCCAGCGCCACGGGGGCCTCCAGTGGCTCCAGCACGGGGCCCAAGGCTCTGAGCTCGCTGGTCACCTCGGCGGGCATGTCCTTCCAGGCTTCCTCCTCGTCGTCCTCTTCATCCTCCCTCTCGCAGGCGGCCGGTAAGCTGGGCAAGGGCCTGTCGTCCAACGTCAGACAGCCTTTCCCCGTGTCTCTGCCCCTGGCCTACGCTCACCCTCAGCTGGCTCTCCTGGCCGCTCAGACCATGCACCAGATCAGACACCCTCGCCTCCCCATGGCCCAGTTCGGTGGCACCTTCTCGCCCGCCGCCAGCACCTGGGGACCCTTCCCCGTGCGCCCCGTGAGCCCCGGCAGTGCTAACAGCTCCCCCAAACACAACGGAGGAGGAACCGGCACCGCTGGAGGAGGCCAGGCCAGACCCAACAACAACTCTACCCACGGTGAGCACCAGAGCTCCGGAGCCTCGCTCACCACCACCAATACCACCACCAATAGCAGCGCGCCTCACACGTCTTCATCTGCAGCGTCGCCCCAGACCCCCAACCCCACCCCGTACAATCCTCAACCCACCATCCCCACTCCTTCCTCGGTCAGGAAACAGCTCTTCGCCCCTGACCCCAAGCCTGCCGGCGTCGCTCCGGTCTCTGTCGCTAATTCTGCTAACGGCAGCAACAATGCAGTAAGAGGCACTGGATCTCCTGCACATCACAACTCCACCGCACCGACCCCCAACTCAGCTCAGCAGCAGCAGTCAGTGGGCCCTCTCTCACAGGCTGCCATCCAGCTGACTAAAGCTGAGCCCAACGCGTCTGGGAAAGACAAGCCCTCTTCTCTACCTACAGAGAGCCAGGCTGTGTCCGTCAGCGAGGCCACCAGCTCCTCGGCGTTCTCTTCCTCCTCCATGGCTCTGCCGCCCAAGCCCGAGCCCCGACAGCAGCAGCAGCAGTTACAAGCCCCTCCCTCCTCGTCCTCAGAGGCTCCTCCCCCGCTCCTCAACCCCCAGCACAGCTCTCATCTCCCCACGGCGCAGCCCGCTCCCGTGCACTCACACAACGTGTCTCACCCCAACAACACCGTGCCCCACTTCTCTGCACCCGCACCCAGAGTGTCCCACCGTATGCAGCCACCGGGGCCTTACTACTCCCTACCTGAACAGCAGCAGCAGCAGCAGTCTGTGTTCGTGCCCTTCAACGCTCAGCAGGAAGCCCACAAGCAGCAGAGCCAGAACCAGACGTCCCAGCCCAGCTCCATGCCTCCCCAGGTGCAGGGCCAGGCTCCAGGCTCCATGCAGGTCAACAGTAACATGGGCATGATGAACGGTTCACAGATGCAGCACGTGTCCAACGCGGGCAAGCCGCCTCAGCAGATGCCGCCCAACTTCGGCCCCGCAGGCCTCTTCAACTTCAGCAGCATCTTCGATAACAACAGCCAGGTGAGTGGAAGTGACCGTTAAGACTCTAAAAAACCTTAGCCACACATTGTGTTTTGACCTGTTCTTATACAGTGACCACCAATGACACTGAATAAGGTTACACACTGTTACACATGAGATAACTTGGGCTAACAGCGTTAACAATCAACGCTGATTAGAGCATTGTGTAAAACCGAATTACAGTAAAACCAAAGCACTTCCAGTTGGAGCTACCACATAAGAGCTAAGCATACAAGTTAATCAGACGGATGCGAAGTTGTTTGCTTCCCTTAAATCCGATAAATGTAACTCAGTTCTCTACTGTGCTTGCCTTTTTGTTATAGGTTGGGAACAATCAGGTGTGGGGTGCATGTCATCTGCCCACTCGGTCTCCTCCCGAGCAGGCGTACTCGGGCCCCCAGGCCTACATGAGCATGGGCCAGATGGAGAACATGATGCCCCCCCCTCCTCCAGACAGCTCCAAAGCCCCGGGCTACCGCTCTGCCTCACAGAGGATGGTCAACAGTCCTATCGGTAACATGGCTTCTCCTTTTGCATTATACAGCATCATTTTGTTCATCTTTTTATTGAAGTAGGTTATTCCTTTTGAGATTGAGAAACACGAAATAAAATATCCACAACAAAATAGGGGTTAGTAACAGTATGAGTGCAACTAGATATAATAACATCATGTTTCTTTTGGTACAATGAAGTATTGAAGGCCAGTTTGTCTTCTTATGTGCTTAGTAATGACCTGTCTCTTTGATGCGCCCCCACAGCGTTGACCAGCTATCCCACCAGTATGTCTGGCGGCCCTGTGTATCTGCAGCATCACTCGGGGGTCGGCGGGCCCTCCTTCAGCAGACAGCACTTTTCCCCTCACCCATGGAGTGCATCCACATCAGGTGAATCTCCTGCTCCCCCTCCCTCCACGGTGTCCTCCTCGGCCCTCAACACCTCGGCGGCGGCCCCCCCTCCCCAGCCTAAGCAGGGCGGCTCCTCTCAGCAGGACCGGAAGGTGCCGCCCCCCATAGGCACAGAGAGGCTGGCCCGCATCAGGCAGACGGGCTCGGTCAACCCGCCGCTGCTCACCACCAACTACACGGCGTCCGTGGGACAGGGAGGCATCTGGTCGTTTGGGGTCGGCAGCGCTTCGGGTAAGAGCAAATTCTGTCTTTTTACTTTGTTTTAAAGGCAAGTCACTGCGTGTGAATAGGGTGATTTTTTTTTTTACTTCTAGATATCATCATGAAACCAGTTGATAACTTAAATTAAAAGAATCATTTTTTTGTAATACAATTTTCTCTTGAAATGTTTGAATAAATAAGCAAATTTGACAAAAAAAAACATGAATCAATCAAATGTTATTGAAATATAAAGATGCAAACGGACAAGGTAGAGTCAATCATCTCATCTCAAATGCACATTTAATTCTTAGTTACTGTACACTAGCAAGTTACTCATAAGCATCTATTTTCCCCCTTGTGTGTGTGTGTGTGTGTGTGTGTGTGTGTGTGTGTGTGTGTGTGTGTGTGTGTACAGAGGCTATGTCTGGTTGGTCCCAGCCCCTGATGAGCAGTCACATGATGCACCCTCAGCTGCAGGCGGAGCAGTCAGCCTTCTCCCAGCACCAGCCCATGGAGCAGGACGACACCGGCATCTCTAACCCCGCTAACAACTACCACCAGGCCCAGCACCTGCCCAACAGCTACATGGACTTCCCCAAGGTAACACACTGACAAAGCTCTGTAGATTTCTTATCACCTGCTCTCTAGGGGTCTAAACGGTACACAAATGTCACGGTTTGGTAGGTACCTCGGTTTTCACGGTACGGTACGGTTAGAATACTTATGCAAGTTCTCCAATAAATAAAATACGTATGCACCCCAATCAAAGAAAGCCTGTACATTCAGCATTTTAACGCTGTTTATGCCATAATTACATACTGCGGTTCACCTCTCGAACCACAGTACAGGCCTGTATTTGTGACGGTTCGGTACGAATACTTGTATTGTTAAAACCCTACCCTTTTGTACAACTCTTTTAACCAAATCTGTCCTTTGCTTGTGTGTATCAGGGGATGCCTATGTCCATGTATGGAGGAACCATGCTGCCCCCTCACCCTCCCATGGCGGACGGGCAGGGGGGACCCATGTACAATGGTTTGCACGCTGGTGACCCCGCATGGAGCAACATTATCAAAGTGCTCCCAAACAACGCAGATAACACTGACCCACAACAGCAGGTAATGTCCTCTCTCTCTTATTACACCTACGCTTTACCATACCTATGCTGCTAATCATATACTTATAAAAAAAAAATATTCCATTTTGACTTTTTATTCCATAATGAACTAACCAGCCCTTATTGCTCCTCTGTCCCTTCCCTGTAGGTGTGGCCGCCTGGTACCTGGGCACCTCATGTGGGCAATGTGCACCTGAACCACGTCAACTAGACAAGCGTCCACAGCAATCAAAACTGCACACAGCATGACCCACAACCAACGCAAACATTTAAAAAAAACAACAACTGACGAATATGACCGAACACGACCAACGAATAAAAAAAGAAAGAAAAAACGTACAACTTGTTAACTTTTAGTAGAGAGAGTGCAGAGCGGGAGGTTGAAGAATTGGAAGTTCTCGTGACGCCATTCTTTGATGTGCCTATCTCAAAAAGCAGGAAAAAGAGGAAATAGAGGGGGAGAGCTGTTTGATCAGTGACTTCCCACATGATGATGCAAACACAAAAATGCGCGATCACCTGTCCAACAGGATCCATTCTCTGCGTAGTTTAGCGATTTTGACTTTAAACCCACATTACACCGTTCTTGGGCTGCAGGGGGGCTCAACATGAAGTAGCTATTTAAAACTTGGCCCAGAACTAGATGATGATGATGATTACCTAAAGAGAAAGAGAAATCAGAACCTTTTAGAGTGGTAAATACATGTATAATTGTTTACATACTAAAAAAAGGGTTAAAATGAGAGTAAATTTCATGTCGTATAGTGGCTCTACTTTATGTAGCCTGTATTAATGTGAAATATTTACCTTAATATTCAATAAAAAGATTGAAAAGTATTTGGTGTGCTGTTCTTATGACACGTGGTTTCTTGACTTATTTGCAGGCTTTGGCTTCAACAGAAAGCAGGACCTGGAACACATTTCATTTATTGAAATCATGTCATTTTATGGCCCCCTTTTTCACCTGGACTGTCCTCTACACAGCTCGGCATGACTGTGATCATTTTTATTTCCTCTGGGTCCTAATACATATATATATATTTTTAATGTAATCTTAAAACACACCCCATATTTATTTTAATGTAGTCCTCCAAGCCAAACCTACCAAACCAGTGACAGAACATTAAGAGGTTGAGGTCAGAATTGAGCCTACAGAAGAGCTCCACTTTCATGCCCAGCTTTTGGAGATTCACTGTATTTGACTCGATACTGCCACTTGATGGTAAGAGTGGGGGTTCTGATTACTATGCTGTATAAGTACAAGCAAACCTCATAGATTGCAGTATATCTGTTACTTTCCTGGAAAATGGATATTTCTTGGGTGAAAAAATATCATTATTTGCATATAACTAGAATCCTATGCAAAAGTTCTCTTTCCCCCCTGTAATTTAATTTAAAAAGTGAAAGTTTTTTATATTCTAGAGATATGAAGTGAAATATTTCAGTTCTTATTTTGTTTAGCTGATTAAGGGTTGATGCTCATAAAAAAGCATCCAGCATCCCAAAATATAACACGAGACCAATAAAAAAAAGGATTTGTGATACAGAAATGTTCATTCATCCACTCCAGACTTTTTTGCATGAATTATTGCATTAATGCTGCATGGAACATGAAGATGATCCGCCTGTGGCACTGCTGAGGTGTTAAGAAGCCCAGGGTGCTTTGATAGAGGCCTGTTGTTGGGTCTGGTGTGTTTCATCTTCATTTAGATGATGATCTGGGGTACCATGTCATGCTGGTGTTGGTCCACCTTGTTTTATAATGTCAAGACAGCCGTGGCATCTACAAGGGAATTTCAGAGCACTTCATGCTTCTGTCTGCTGGGCTTTATGGAGGGTTTCCTTTTCCAGGAAGAATGGCACAGGTTTACATTTCTGTATGCTAGGCTAAATAGTTGTTTCCACTCTGGTCCGGGTACGTTACAGTATTGAACAAAACTGGACCCATAAACTGGACCTGTGCAGGACTAGCTGTACGGTACACATAAACTGTACCATGCTCTGTAACCATATAATAGACTGTTACCATTAGCTGGCGGCAGACGCCAGGAGGAGGCACACTACTGCTAACTGCCACTCCCTATTTCTATCCGTTATGTGATAAAAAATACCAGGACTTTTATTGTGAAGCCGAGGACAAAGTGTCACCGGAAGTGTAATTGTCTTCCTTGTAGTCACTTCCTCGGTTGGATCACGGGTTGGATGGGTTGGATGCTTTAGCTCTAGCTGTCCAAGGTAAGCATGGCGGCGGCAACAACACCGGCGGTCCCGGAGCGTATCCCTAAAAGCTCAAGTTTAGGACCTCCGCCTTTTGACTTCTCCCGGCCGCCAGTCATTGAAGGCTTTAACCCGCTGCCCAGGAGTAAAGATGAGACGTTCAAGGAGAAGTTCATGAGGAAAACCAAGGAGAACCCATTCGTCCCGATAGGTGAGTTACACAAGCAGCAGCAACAGGGTCGGTGAACGCTGCAGACCCGAGCTGCCAAAAGAACAGCATGTTTTATTTTGAATGTAGTGTGGTCAAATCAATGATATCTAAATCCACGTTAACATACAGCTCTGCCACGCTGAGCGGATTGTAGGCTGCGAACAAGTAATTGTGCTAACATCAGAGGTAAAAGTAGAACTTATTGTAGTAGCCTGTATTCAATGTGTTAGTCGCTGCACACAACGACTTGTTGTCATTGAAGACGAGTTGATCGTATTTAGAGTTGAAGCTGTGCCACTGTCATCTGCTCTGAAACTAGCCAGTAATGTAAAGTGTTGCACATCAGTATCATAACTGCTGACAGACAGTTGATGTGGGTAAACCGTGGGGATGTAGGCTATTATCTGACCTTCACAAAAAAAGCAACAAACAGTAAACTCCCATTGTATGGTTTGGTTTGTTTGTTAACCTCAACATCTCATTGTAAAACCAACTAAAGAATAAACACTCCTAGGGTAAAATATATTGATTTGGCAGAATTTACCCCTTAAATGTTTGCACTTGACTACTAGTATTGCCACACTGTCATACTATCCATTTTATATTAGGGTTTATATTAACGGCCACTATCCCACCACCATTATTTTTTTTTCTTCAATACTATAAATCTAAACTTCATCATTCTCAGCACTATTCTGAAGGTTATTACAGAAGGATTTGCCCATATGTTATTCATTGTCTGATTTATGACATGTAGAAAATGCATTTTATGACCTGTACATATTTATTGATTTATAAAAAGATGAAAAAGGCTGTACCCATATTCTGCTCTGTAACTACTTTGGAAACTAATACAATAAATGATAGTTTAAATGTAAGATATCAAGTGGCAAAAGTTTCTTGACGATATCAATATGTTAAAAACGTTACCCTATTCACTACTAAATGTGTCATTGGTCTTTCTTGCAGGTTGCTTGGGGACAGCAGGAGCTCTGATCTACGGCCTGCGTGCCTTCCATCAAGGGAAAACCAGACAGTCCCAGCTGCTGATGAGAGGCCGTATCGCTGCTCAGGGCTTCACTGTAGTCGCCATTATCTTCGGTGTCTTTGCAACGGCTATTAAAAACAAGTAGTGAAGAGATCCCTGGTCCCCCATACCTCTGCCATCACTCAGTCAACATCAGGACCCAGTCTGGACAGTGGACTGGTTTTTATTTTTTCTTTCTTTCTGAACGGACTTAATGAATGGTTCTAATGTCCCCTTTTGTTAAGGCCAAACATTATTTATTTTGTGAATACTGTGACTTGGTGGTAAAATACTCTGTGACAAAGTATTAATCTGCCTTTTTCATAAAACCAATTTAGGAAGGCTGGGTTTTAGTTGTGTTCTGCTATAATACTATCAGGCTAAAATGATTATGAATAAAGATATATAATATTTATATGCTTCTCTCTCCATCTTCTTCTGAAAGGTTTAGATTTCCAATGTTTCCAATGGAATGACACTTAAATGTATCTAGGCAACACATGGCAGTGTTTTCGGATTTGCTTTGAGATAAAGGATGACTCTTACAGCTGTATGCAAGGGACATCTACTCCTAGCAAAGCCTTTATTTAACAGGTTATTCCATAAATGAAGTCAGTGGGGGAACTCATTTTGAACACAGATCTGTGCTTAATGGCCTGGGTGAGTAGATCTAAATGAGGGGGAGGCTTTTAGACACAAGACATGCCCATAAGGCCTGCCCAACAAAACATTCTTCAGGCTTTCAATTTCAAATGTCCGAATGTTGAATTATATATGTGACGGTGCTTTGTGAAATCACTTAACCCAAGCAGAGGCAAGTGAAGTGTGACACTCGTACCATATGAAACTTGTTCTTGCATCTCGGACTTCCTGTTTTTAAATGTCTGAAGGCTAAAACTTTGGCCTAAATGACTTATTCTGACTACAGCGATTTGTGTCTGAGTATGCCTATGCATGGGTGGAGGAGGCATTCTTTCAAATGACATTAACTGCCTCATTCAAGTGATAGCGTTTCTGATGGCAACAGTCTTAAAGCTTGGAAAACATTTAAGGACAAAAAACTTCAGGTGATCAAACTCTGTTCTTTTTATTTATTTTTTATTTCCTTTTTTTACACATTCACCTTTTTGGGTATTCAAAATGTCCAAATAGGCAACATGTGAAACAATGTGATGACATTACCGTTTTAAAATTGACACCTTATTTGATAATGCCAAAAAATCTAATCAAAATCCAAAAATAAACATCGGCGTAACACACAAAATGGAGAATAAATATGTCGCACAAGCCGTTAAATCATCTCAACGCTTGAAATTTAGATGAGTTCAAAACTTGCCTTATTAAATCCATCTGGCCAAATAGTCAAAAACTGGAGTGAGAGCTACATAAAAAGAAAGGCCACAAGCTTATGCATTCTGAACGAGAAAAGTATGCTAGCTACGTTAAATAATGCTAATCAGGGATATAATACAACAAATGTGGAACAAAGAGTGTGTTTGTAATTTTACATTTTGATAAAGAGGCAGAAGTGGTTACAATCTAACACGCAGTAGTGCTTATTAATGAGTGAGTGTTTTGACTTCGACCAAAATGCTAATTCATAAAAACAAAACAAAAATTGCGCATCCAAACTATTGGCAGAGGCATGCAATAACGATGACCTAATGTATAAGTTAAAGGGTTAAAGGTAGCTTGTTCAACTTACGGTAACAATATGTTCTTTAAGGATAGCAGTGATAAAACCGAGCAGCTAAACACAAGTCTTAATATAGCAGTCCTTCATCTTCTCACAGGAGAGGTCGGAATTGAGTATATTATTTCAATATGATTAGGCATCGAGAAAGGCGGGGGGGCGGTTGTCAAAAGGTTAGAAACATACCAGGTACTTTATGGAAAAAAGGGGGGGCGTACAAACTCTTCTGGTGCAAACGGGTGAAAAAGGCAATGCTCCTCTATTAGCGAACTAGCGGCGTCTGTTTCAGAGAGATGAGGACCGAGCGCATCCGGGAAACGTCCTTGGCCTGCTTGTTGGTTTTGGGGTTGAAGTCGCAGAGACGGGCCACCTTCTCCCACTCTGTCCCTGGACTGTCGCCATCGTTCTCTGCCATCAACACCTCCTCTGATGCTCTATGGGGTGGGGAGAGAGACCCAGGGGGAAAGGACATATGAATGAGCTGCTATATAAAGAGAATGCTTCAAACATGGCGCTCAACCGCAAAGCTCAATCACATGACATACACGGCGACTTCATGCGTTTCGTTATGCAAACTACACTTAAATGGAGACCGTATTTAATTAAGGCTTATGGCCTTGGAACGAGTCAAAGAAAAATGCAAGAAAATACCAAATGATTGGGCCTTCAACAAACATGCATCGGGTAAAAATCGACTAGCGGTATGTCATGGGGGTAAGGCAGGGCATACAACATTAAAAAAACATTACAATTCTTAAACTACACAAAGCCTATTTAGGGGGCCAAGCCCGAGAAGGGCCTGGGACCACGTTTTGCAGCGCAACGCGTTTTTTTTGTAATTCTGTTTATACTTGACACCTTATTTGATAGCCAATAAAATAAAGATCCCAAAAGACATATTGGTGTGACACTTAAATGGATGATAAATATGTCTGCTGAAAAACTTGGCATAGCCGTTAAATCATGTCAACTGAAAATGTAGATCAGTAAAACTTTTTGGTTGAAAATTACTTTTCTTTTGTTCTGAAATCTTGCCTAGTTAAAGGTGGAGTCAGCGATTCTGGAGGAAGCATGTTCACAAAATGAATACACAACCTAGGGCTCTGAACTAATATGTAAACAAAGGGGCCACCATAGCTAGAAAACATGACTGTTTACAGAGTCTAGGCTGTGTTTATTAACACTGGATTTTTTTTTCCAGTGCACACACAGTAGCGGATCCTGAGGAAATATTCACTGATTTTGACAAAAAGTGATTTTGACAACAGGCGTTCTCCAGAATCACTGACTCCACCTTTAATATGTATTAATATGTATTATATCCTGAGGAACGAGTCAAAGAGGAATGCAAGAAGATACCAAATCAGGCCTTCAACAAACATGCTTGGCTGACGATCCACTAGTGGGGTCACATGGAGATATTATGCAGGCCATACAACATTAAAAAGCGTACAAAGTCTAAACCTACACAAAGCCTATAACATCAGAGTTGGGCTGTTTGTAGAAAGCCTTGTCAGCAATCCTAGTACGCAGGTAAGGCCATGAAAGCAGGGGGGGGGGAGAGGAGAGAGGAGTACAGTTACAGTGTTAAAACAACAAGCAGAGAAAAGTTAATGGGGCTGCATTAGAAAGGGTGATGGAAGAAAGCACTGAGAAACAGGTCTGATGAGGTGGAGATAAAAAGATAAATGGGCTAAGGCTAAATACAGTCATTCTGTGCTACACTGTTGCCGATAAACATACTCAGAAAGGTCAAGCATACAGTTAGTCCACTACACCACACTGCTTTGGCACTAGAGCCGTGGCCCTGGCTATAACTGTGACATCTGCTCTCTTGCTGTTTGCATTCCCTTCTAGCCAGCCCACTTCCTGTTTTGTTTTCCAGGCATTTTTTTTTTTTCTTTTCTCCTTCTTAAGTGGACTGTCACTGGACACACACACACACACACACACACACACACACACACACACACACACACACACACACACACACACACACACACACACACACACACACACACACACACACACACACACACACACACACACACACACACACACACACACACACACACACACACATCTCATCACAGGGCGTGTCTCTCAGCGATTTCGTAATAGGAAGTGAAAGCGGCCAAACTAACTACTAGAGCCACAGATGCAGACATGTACCGTGCCAGACTTGGATAGAGTCTGTTGGAAAGTGTGAGAGAAGAAAGGGTTAGCTCAGTGAAGAGAGAGAAAAAAGGAATGGCTGCAATAATTGATGTGAGCATAACGTACAAAACTGACTATAATATTTAAGGCAAATGTCAATGCAGGCAAAAAACATAGATTTTTAAATTACTTCTGAATTTTGAGATTTTCTGTCTATTTTGCTTCCATAACATGTCTTTTTTCATACTAGTATAATAAAAAAAAGTCCATAAAGTATATTAAGGTGTTTATTTGACTAAACCTAGTCTGTATATTTATCCTATGCAACCATCTTAACCAGACGTTTACTCAACATTAGTTTTTTTCCCCCAATGCTGAACCAAGAATCTCAACTTCTAAAGCACTTACATCAACTAAACTTTCTGAAGGTTATCACAGAAGGATGTTTTCATGTTGTTGATTGTCGGATTTATGGTACATTTGAAAAAAGTCTATATCCAAAATATGTTGAGTAAAAATCGTTGGATACTTATATGTTGTAAAAATGAAATAAAAAATGTAACTATGGCGTTATCCAATTACATATTGCCAAAATGAGAGATACACATTTACACATAATAAGTTAGACATGTGATATCTACATATTAAAACATGTATTTTAAAGTCTTAAGCTTTAAAAGTGGTACACACATTTGATCAGCAATACTATCTACACTCCCACATTTGAATTTGTGCAGTTAAGTCCAACAACATTTTTTCTTCAATGAATTCTACTGAGAGAAATAACAATCTGGCAGCACAGCACTTTGGTTAGGTAATGTGATAGAATGGGTTCTTCTGTGTAGTGATTCTATACAGCATGACGATGAACTGTTAACTTGTGAGTGTCTGTGTGTGTGTGTTTGTGTGTTATACAGTCCCTCACCTGTTGTTGGCCTTGTTCTTCTCCATCTGCTCACCCTGGTGCACGTGCCAGTCCTCCAGCTCCTTCTTGGCTTTCTCTCTCAGCTCTGCCTCCGCCGCCTTGGATGCTGAGTCTGTTAGAAAGAAAATAAAAACAAAACAGATTTAGTCAGAGAGCGTCTCATATCATTACATACGCTGCATCGTTTGTCGGAAGAGAAGGGTTCCTTCAGCTTTTTAAGGGGTAAAATTCAAGGTCAGTCAATGTGGAGAGAGTCCGGCATTTCTTCTCAGTTAATGTGTTTGGATTTCAAGCACATTTCAAAGCTTGAAAAGACAAGATTTAAAAATCGATAATATTTTTCCAAACTTTCCAGAATTTGTACGCACCCTGTTGGAGGGTAAACTGCGACATAATATACAATGACAATATCTGAGTGTCTCTGTCCTGCTGTATAGCAGGCAGTGCGTCATACAAAGTGTGATGGATTGTCAGTGTGTTGACTCAATGTGTCAGTTCACCTAAGGCCTCAAGGCGCGTCTTCTGCTCCTCCCTCCACTTGCGTAAACTCTCCGGCTCTTGCCTCTGAACGTCGACCTGTGCGATGGCCGCGTAGCTGTCCGTTGGGCCGTTGGACTCCTCCTAGGAAGACATGAATCACATATAGGCCTTTAGAAAACAGCTAAGGTAATTGCTAGTACAAATACTGGATTGAGTAGATTCTCCGTAACATTACAGGATTGACTGTACAAAAGAATTGAAGAAGAAAAAAAGGGACTCAACGGAAAGCACAGTTCCTACAGCAAAATGCAAGTTAGATTCGAGACCTATTATTGCATCTGGGAATGAAATTACCGGCCAATAGTTATAATAATAAATAAATACACACGTAATGTGTCCTACTATCTATCATGCCAGCTGATCTGTATGATGTTAATGCAAGAGTGGCATGCAGTTGAAAATGATCAAAATATATGTAATAGGCCTTTTCTACTTTTGAGTTTTAAAACGCAACGTCAGAAAACAAAGATCTAATGTAAGTCAACCATAAAATGAGTTGACCCTACTCCCAATGTGTTAGCATTCCTAAGACTTTTGAAATATTGATTCAAGACATTCAAAAACCAATAAAGGCCTTATTTGTTTTAGATTAGCTTATTCAATGCCTTTAGGGATCTGTCGGAACCCTGGTTAAGTAAATGAAATCAGCGACAGGCATACATACAAAGAGAAAAGACTCCGCAAATAATTTTTTATAAATCTGTTAATCTCACCTGAAACATATCCCCATTCACCGTGGCGGGTTCGTCTTCGAAGTCGTCTGACATTGTTAAAAGAGAGCAGAGTTTAATGTTAGGTTTAAGGCTTAGTTTTCTTCTGCTTAGCTACCTTTCCTCTTGGGTTCACTTCGGTATAATAATGTCATTGTCATTTTGTTTGTAAGGTAACAAAAAGCTACGGCTAAAAAGAGCTCAGAAATGTAGCAGCACCTGTTGGGGCACTAGTGGTGTGTGTGTGTGTGTGTGTGGGACAGTTAACAAGACAGGTTTTTCCAGATGTGTGTGAACGTGTTAGCTACTATGAATTAGCTTACTGCTATAAATCGGTACTTGCTTCGTTGAGGTAGCCCAGTCTACAGTAAAATGACCAGCTGCTACTATTACTAACGTACGTTGTCGCTGTGGCAACAAAAGGACAACCGCCACAGGTGTTACGAGCAATTGTGAACGCATCTCAATACAAATCTGTTTTTTTATTTCTAGAGATTTATTTATCAAATGAAAAAAATGTTGGGCCGTTTCCACAATGTGAATTTCACGCATTTACTAACAATAATGACATTAGCTAAAATACTAGTACTACTACTATATACAATAATCCATTAACACTCAGTAATAATAAGTAATAACATTATTGAATGAATCAAAATGTCTTTTTGAAAGCTGTTTTTTTTGTATTGGAGTTTGAATGAATGGTATAGTTGCAACAACAGCATAGTGGACTTTATATAATTAGTAAAGAAAATAAATTAATCTTTTATTGATAGGCTACATGCCTAGAGGAAAAAGTCCTGACCCAGTTTGCTGTAATGTATGCATGGAGGGGGTTAATCAGCAGCACAAACAGTATTTGGTCGACTTTGACAGAGTGAATTTGACACCCCGTATTAATTTTACCTGCTGCAATTGCAACCTAATTGTAGTATAACTATTCAAATATTGTCCTTAACTAATAACATAGCCTACTATTAAGAGATAATCAAGAAAATCTTGAACATTTATTCAAAACCTATAGGCTTCAGATCATCTATCAACACAGATGAACCCGAGTCTGACCAAGAAGATTATACCGCTAACATGTATTTAATTGCCCTAAAATAATCACTGAAGTGTCGCCCTTTAGCTGAGGTGAACGCACTTAGCAGCGGGGAGACAGAACTCTGCATAACACCGGTAGGCGCGCTAGCTAGCTAGTTAGCTCCTCTGCTAGGCTGACATTAGCTCCGTCACACAAACTTGCCATAGTTGACCACAGGCTGCGGCTCGGACGGCAGCTCGTCCTCGGCCCCTTCCAGCGCCCCGAACCCCTCTCCGTCGTTCTCTATCCCCGCTATCTCGCTCTCCTGTTGGGCCAGGAAAGCAGCAGCCGGGTCCTCTTCAACCGGGTGTGCTCCGTTGTCAGCCATCTTTCACAAAAGTGTTTACAAGTTTAAATGAGCTTCGGGTAGGTAACGCAACGTTGATACAAACGACTTTTATATTTATACTGAAATATCAGCTATTCTTTAGTGGACTTCTGTGGGCGGCAGGGCGTAACAGTGTAGTCCTCTGTCACACAAACAAACCCAGCTCCGACTGAAGGCCCTCACTGATGATTCATGGTTTGTCCACTTGTTCATCCACCACACCACAGTGATGATGGAGCAGGGCAGCACCCCGAGGGTACCAGCTCCCTTTCCCTGTCGTTTGTCTCCATCTGCTGGAAGTCTGCTGCAACTCCTTCATAGAGCTACAGAATCATCTCACAGTAGAAGTGATAGTTTCTGAGTAATAATGATAGGCTTTACAAAGCACATTTTATACACAAAATGCAACCCAGCAGACAGTTAGCCAAAAAAAATGAAAAAATTATTTAAATAAATAAATAATTAAAAAGCTATAATCGTAAGTGTATAAAGGGTTTTCATATTCCTACATAGGCTTATAGTGTTGCATAAAGTACACTCTGGGTTAGGGTTGAATTTGAAGTAAACAAGTTATACATCTTTCTTGAATAATTAAGGATTGAAAAAGGGACTGTAAAGTGATTGAATATCACAAAATCCGCCGATGCCCACATACAGTATATCAACACTTTGAGAATCTGAATCAGAAATTAATATGCACAACAACAGGAACAATCTCTTAGGCAAACAGTGCAAAGATATAGGCCTAGTGCAATTCAAAAATGTCAATTATAGTAGACGGTAAATTGCTCGATCATTAAAGGCACCAATTAATTCAGTATAATGTTGTCCATAGGCTCCATTATTCACGTGTGAAATTACATTTATTCTATCCCTCCTTATCACCCTTTTGCATGAGGTGCAAACACTCTGATGGAAACCCTGGCTCATATGATTTAGTTCTGTTCCTGACTCCACAATTTCTGGTCACGGCGTGTTTCGTTGTTATTCAGCCACATTCTCCATCCCAACCCAGAAACAGACATTCTAGGTTGGTCACAATAACTAGAGATTTTAAGTAATTGGAAAGCTGTGTCGATCCAGTATGACTATGTAGGCCTACAGAAGTATAAATGATAAGATATAGGTGGATATGAACATTATAAACAGATGTATTATAAGCAAATTGTTGTAAATAGGCTATATGAGACAAGTCAGTGATGATGAATGTTTTGGGATGCCTGACTTGAGTATTCTCTGTTAAAGCTGCAGTGTGTAGAATTTTGGGTTTTATTTCCTAGCAGATTTTGTAGAAAGTAATTATAATATCCATAAGTACATTTAATTTAGTGCATAATAGCTGAAAATATTTTTTTTAATTATTATTTTTTCCCTTAGAAAGGGTCTCATATATGTCCATATTTCTGCATATTTTGGACCAAGGCCTAGTGCCGCCATCTTGAAAGTGTCATAGTTGGAACGTCATCAGGTGCATTGTTTAAAATTTAGAATTGTTCTTGTCCTTGAAGGCCACTGTAGCTTCTGTTATTATTCGAAAGGGGTGGGGTTACCCAGGGAGTGTTGCATTCTAGAACTTTGTAGAACTTTATTGATGATGTCATATTACACACTGCACCTTTAAGGCGAGACACTGCAGGTAAAACAATAGTTTTTTCGAGCACTGGTCAATTTTGAGATTTAGGCTATTTTGCTTCCATAAAGTCTTTTTCATTCTAGTATAGCCTGTAAATAAAAGGTTCAAAATGTACATTTAGGTGTTTAAATTTAACTATACATTGTCTTTTTGCATCTGTATATTCCACCTATACTACCAACTTTAATGGCCTTTATCACAACATTAGTTTGTTTTCAATACTCTGAACCAAAGATGTCAACTTGTAAAGCACTTGAGTAGGCCTATCAATTTCCCATAATCATTCTTTGCACAAGCCTATTCTGAAGGTTATTATGCTACAGAAAGATTTGTTCATGGCCTATGCTGATTTATGATAACCTTTTTTATTTTCTTGAAACATGCAGAAAATTCATTTTTAAGATCTGTACACATCGTGTTCTATATATAATGATAGCAGGCTGTATCCAAAATCTGTTCGGTAAAAACTTTCGACACTAATAGGCACTAATATGTTGTAAAAATGAAATAAAGGGCTTTATCAAACATCTAGGCCTATATTAAAGAGTTGTACTTTCAGCAATTAGTTAGATTTTGCCACATTTGCAAAAGACTTCTGAAAAATTCTAATAGCAACCTAATTATAATACTATAATAATGGTGGTATTGAACTCAACATCATTGTAAATGAGGGTCACCCCTCAATTGGTCTCTCGAGGATAAATAAAAGTTAAATAAAATGAAAATGAATTTACAGTAGGCCTATATGATAACAAATTGACACCATTCACCTGCAGTGTCTCACCTTAAACAACGAATTTATTGTCATAAAATAATCAAACCCTCCTCCTGTGTGTAGGCCTAGTCGCTGAGGTGTGATTGATGGATGAGCAGTAGACGGTGAACAGCTGGCTTCTTCTTCTGCCCCGCCGCCGCCGCCGCCCACGTGACAGGTGACGTCAGAGCCGAGTGTGACTAAAAAGAATTCGAGGGAATGCTCCCGCTGCTCTCACCAACGGGGATCCACGGTGGCTTCCTGACGTTCGCTCTAAGTAAAGGAAGTCCAAAAAAAAAGTCTCACCCCATTCACTGTTGGTTGTTTGTGAATCCAGAAGACTCATGATGTCTGGCGAACAGGAGGTAAGCCAAATAGCCTACATTGTCACCTAACTTCTGAACGCGTTGTAACTTTTTCTATTTAGAATGTTCTTTTCTCGCTCGCCGTAGTTGTACAGTTGTAGAATGGTGCCGTGTGTCTTGCTCCTCATTGTGCACTTTATGGGCTTTCTTCTAGCTGCTCTGAACCACAACGTCTACTGCTGTATGTATAGCTGTGCAAACTATTATGTTATAGCCGGGGGTTGTAGGTCTAGTATTCCTGTCCCATACCGCTTCTTATGCATTGGACGTGGAGGTTTAGTTCATGGTGTCACTAGTCCTTTAATTTATCTGTTGCAACTTATTATCTTGGACGCTGTAAAATTAATTAAAAGTTATACGTCGCCTAAGCAAGCGTGTAATTCCATTTATTTAAGGTTGATAGTGTAGAATAAGGCCCTATAGAAATATCAAAGTGACAGCATGGGACCATGGGAGAGTATAAATAGCAATGCCATAAACATGGACGTCAGTTGAACAAGTAGGCTCCCACACACATTATACCAATCATCATATTTAATTGATTTGTGCTGATGAGTTCTCCGGTTTAATATATATATGGGTTGGTATTTTAATTAAATGACACGTTGTTACTTCACCTCTGTCTTATTACGAGCCCTTTAAAGCGAAACAAATCAATTTTCAGTGTGCTGTTATTACAGGTGAAATCTATTCTAACCTCCATTATCTGTTGCTGCTGCTGTGGGTCTTTTTCATTTATTTTTCTCAAGCACTCCATAAATTAATCCATTTTCTCAGCTCCTGGATTTTAACCTTAGAAAGTTTTAATATGAGAAAAAGTGACTGTAAAGTAAACCAATCAAAGTGTTGATCATGTAGAAAGTTTTATGTAGTCTGAAAAGCACACAGAGATGTTTGCATTAGTACATATGATCAGGACAAACGAGGCTACTTGTGAAAATGTTTGGTTTTATGGATTTAAAATAGGCTATTTATAGTAGGCTATATTTATAGTATTTAAACACACTTATAGAGTTGAGCCATATTAATTTTTTTCTCCAATGAGAACACCACTGTTTCTTTTTGGAGTGTAGACAGTATCTGAAAAGAGGTTTGGACTATATGTGAGCTGCTCCCTCTGTCGCTTTAAGAGCTTGATGTTAAAATATAATTGCCGGTTGGGTTGCACTGTGCTTTCATGCCCTCCAGAGGGAAAGGCATGAATTCCACAAGCCTTACTTCAGCTGTGGCCGGCCCCTGTCTGCCTCTTCTCATGTACACTTCTATAAAGGCATTTTTTTTTAAAGAACTTTTATGTTGTAGGCTTTTTCCGAGAATATGGGTTATTTGACGTTACCTCTCCTTCGTCCTCCTCTACCCCCCTCTTTCTCTCCCTCTCTCTCTCCCTCTCTCTCTCGCTCTCTCTCTCTCTGACTCATGTGGGTGTTGGGCTGAAATAGTTTGGTGTAGTTTTACATTCCTTATATAGCCTCTGAAGAGCGAAGGAGAGGCCAGGGCTTGCCTGTGTCACAGACAGTGTTCGGGGGGTAGGGTTTTGCCAACTGGGAGAGAGAGAGAGAGAGAGAGAGAGAGAGAGAGATAATCTGCTTGCCCTAGCTTACTGACTCTCTAGCTTTTTCACTGGGCTTTTGGCCGGCCCTTAAGGACAAGGTAAGTTTACTGTGGTGGGGGGGTGGCATCAGCTAGCTGTGTGGCACCTATAGTGTAATGATACCTGGCTAGGTTTAGGAAGAGGGGCGGGGGGCAGGAGCTGTGGTTAGGGGGTACAGGTATACAGAGGTCAGGGGTTCAGCCGTAACTTGCCAGTAAAGAGAGCCATAGACGAGCCCCCCCCCCCCCACCCCTCCTGCGTCTCAAGTTACATTTGCTTCTTAAAATGACCTGGTAATTTTTTAGCGACTTTTTCCATTCAGTGTCAATAATTAATTCTGTCGTTTCACATGGTTGTGTTGTTCAATGGTTTTCACAGCTATTGCAATTGAAAGTAAAATATTCATAAATGCCAAGGCAGGCAGGTTTTGTATTTTGTGGACAATGTGGGTCAGTGTTTCATTGGAGTTCACTTTTAATGGTGCAATCGTGAATTGAATCCAGACAGCTGGTTATTACAGTCACTGTGAAAGAAATAAAGATAACTGGTTGAATGGTGCTGCTGTTTCTTTATTGATTTATGATGCTGATTATGTGTTCTGTGGTCCTCATTTGCATTGCAGTTTTGTCACACTCGTATAATATTTAAACCTCGTATAGCAACATGTAGCAACACGTTAGCTTTTATATTGATAAATGAATGAACGTCGAGTCCCAACGGCAGCTCCATAATTTGATCCTCTTATGAGATGCAAATAGCCTAATTTTAAAGGTAACATATAATGCTAATTCTAGGTTCAAAATTGTACTTTGGGTTTCTATTAGAAACAGTTTTCATGGTGTAGTGTCCAAAAAAACCTGTATATTTCTCACAGTGCAATTGCTGAATCTCCTCTATTCTGCCTCTGTCTGAAACGCTCCGTTTTAGTGCCCGTCTATTTAAGCTCCGCCTTCCAAAAAGCTGCTCTGATTGGCCCTGAATCTTAACTGAACGTAAAGTTCTGTCAGATTCAGGGGTATCTGGGGGGTGTGGCCTATCACAGGTGGTTGTAGTTATAAGTTAGTTTGGTAATGAGGGGGCGTGGCTTCTGACTGGGGCTTTTAATCATATTAGGCTCGTTCGACCCCAGTTTCGGCTCGTCTGGAAAGTAGACTTTATGCCGAGCCGCAGCCAGCCGCAGGTGCAAGTCGGACAAAAAGTCTAACCATAATGCTGTGCGCTCAGCAAGACAAGCTTCATAATTGCGCAGGTCTTAGCAAGACGGCGACATCTCAAACGAGGCTATTAGGTTTTCAGAAAGGTGGAGGAAGTGAAAGAGAGTTGCTTTTTTCCCATACTTTGAGAGTCTCTTAGTCACACCGGGGACCCATATTAATGTTGAAGAAACATGAAAAAAGTGCGTTTTGCATAATAGGTGACCTTTTGAATTAAATATTTCCACTACAAAATCTATTCTAGAGATGAATTATTATTACATGGTTATTCTTCAAAACAGAACTTTCCCAAGATTTATTATCCTCTGAAGGAAAACTATGTAAATGTCAGCTTCTTTGTTGGAACGTGTGTGTTTGCTTTGGAAACAAACAGACAACCGAGAGCCAGGATACAGAATACAGGGGCAGTTAACGGATGAAGCAGGAAATTACTTGTGAAAAAAAGTATTTTTCTGGGTTTTTGGACTAATTAAGACCTTTTCTCTTTCCCTAGGCTATGAACGTATACTCTGTAACCCTGAGCGGCCCCGCGCCCTGGGGCTTCAGGCTGCAGGGGGGCAAGGACTTCAGCATGCCCCTCACCGTGTCCAGGGTAAGACACTCTTTGATTATTGGAGTCAGCTTCTCTGCTGCTCTGCATCCGTGACCTTTTGTACTCTTCGTGAAGGTTTCAGTGGAGGATGGTCATGTACATTCATTTGCTGTGTGTTCTTCCAAGTTCCTTTTATAAAGTCTATCTACAAGATTGTATTGTTGATTCTGCATGTTGACAAAAATTGCTTTTTGTCCAAATCAGTTAATATCTCCTATCTGTCCGTACTGTGTGTGCGTGCGCTGTAAATAAATCAGGTGTTAATACACAGCCTAGGCTCTGTAAATGGATACGTAAACAAAGGGTATGTAAACAAAGGGGGGGTCCACCTTAGCTAGCGACATGCCCGTTTACAGAGCCTTGGCAGGGCACACAGGTAGCGGATCGTGAGGAGATATTCACAGATTTTGACAAAGTGATTTTGACAACAAACATATTCCAGAATGGCTGCCTCGACCTTTTAATGACTGTACCAGAGCATATGCATTTCACCTTTTGTCAGGCTTGTTTTTCAAAGGATTTCGACTTCAGACCGTGGCATTCACTGTCATATCTCTCACATCTCCTTATAACAAACCTTATCCAGTCCACCTTAACAATCAATGCATTAATACAGTAGTATTCATTGTTCACATGGATGTGCTGTCGTTTGGTCTGGCTGTGCACTTTCTCTGTAGTCTCCATGTTAGGTCACTGCCTCGTCACTGAATGAATTCTCAAATACTCTACTAAATTAAACTGCTGTGTGTATTGAAGACAGCGGCGACCACTTTCCAGGCCTTATAAGTGCAGCGCTGCTTTGCCTGACAAACACACAAGACTCTCACTTGCAGCCACGCACCCACTGCTCACACACACACAATCCTTCCAGCATTGCTGCCAGCTCTCACGCACACAGATCTAGCATACTAGCATGCACTCAGTCCCCACTGACTGTTATTGTATTGCCTACTTAGAGACCCTTGGTATCTATAAAATATTAGGCCGATTTCTATTTGTCAAACCAATTCAGATTAATATGTGGAGTTTTGTCTGTTAGAGATAATTGTGGTCAAAGATATATGGGTCAGGTTTCAAACTACATGGAGGGACTTTTTAATTATTGGTTTTGTTGTAGTTACTAGTTATAATGTAACATTAACACGAAGAGACAAAAACCAAATGGTGCTCTATTTTGTGTTGCTTTCTTTGACATGGCCTGTAGAGTCTTCACCAGTGTGCTGGAAGTAGCTTAGCAGATTGACGTGTGTGTAGAGCTAACGTCATCCTGTGGTGAGGGCAGTGGTTATTACCAGCATGTCAGTACATGTCTTGTATCTGCTCTGCTCTGTGCCAAGCATCTCAGTGAGTAACACAATGTTCCCCTTGGATTCAAGACAAAAACACTTATTCCTCCACCCATACACGGATGTAAAAAACCCTATTTGACAAATGGCCCGAAACAAAGCAAGGATTTTTTTTTGGGAGTGGGGGGGATATAGGAGTGTACTTTTCAAGCTAGACTGGCAAGGCCTACTGTACAGTGGATGTCTGTGGGTGTGTCAGTACATGTGGTTGAATAATCGCTGCTAATCAGCCAGTGCAGGAGACCAGTTTTTCTGCAATCCAGGTGCAATGTGCAATCAGGCTGATTGATTGTTGTCCGCACTGAGAGAGATTTGGCTTACATTTTCTGTATTGCCAGTCACCCCATTCATTTTGATAGACCCAGGTTAAGCAGCTTGCTGTTAAGGTGAGGCACTGCAGGTGAATAGAGTAACACTTTTTTAACCTATAGATCTTGAAACTTTGCCAGTTGATTCCTTGTATTTAATCAATCATTTTTTTGTATTACAATTTCAATCAAAACCTTTTTGAAAACCAAAAATCTAGATGTTTGATTAAGCCAGAGTTAAAATCATATCACATATTGGTGTCCAAAATGGATACAGCCGTTGTTCATTTCATAAATCAAAAATACTATGTACAGGTTTTTAAAAATGCCTTTTCGGGCATGTTTTTAGAAACAAAATGTATCATAAATCAGACAATTCACAACATATGAACTAATCCTTCTCTAACCACCTTCAGAATAGTGCTTGGAGTGATTACGAAAAATTTAGTTGATGTACGTAAGTGCTTTAGAAGTTGATAATTTTTGGTTCACATTATTGACTAAAACTAATGTTGAGCGATAATGGCCGTTAAATATGGTTGTATAGGAGAGATATACAGATGCAAACAGACAAGGTTTAGTCCGATAAACACCTGAATGTACTTTTTGAACCTTTTTTATTACGTTTTTGCCTGCTGTGTATCGCTGTAAATTGCTAAATGCTCCCCTTCGGCTAAAAACCAAACACAAAAACAGTATTGCTAAGATTGCAGCCTTATCCGATACCTTATCTGTGTGGCTTGTTCTAGCAGTGCACACTAGGCCTTAGGAGTTATAAAGACGTTCCAGCTTTTCTGCTGGCTCCCCTCGCTATCGCCATAAAAAAGGCCAGACAGTGAATCACAGGGTTGCAACAATCCAACGCGAGCACATAAAGCTTAAAGATATACGGTATCCCTTAGGAACAGGAAGAACAAGTCAGGCCAGGCTTAACATTGGATGCTTTTGGTTGGGTGGTCTTTCTTCCTTAGCTGGATTGTAGCCAATGAGATAAGTATCTCTCAACCTTAGGCAGTCAGTCAGTGAAAAGCCATTTACACAGTGAAGAGCATGTGGAGTGACGGGACAAAAGCTTTAGTAAAAAAAGAAGGCTGCAAGGCAAAGAGATGGCAAAGTGATAACTCCTGAAAGATCGATGCGTTTAAGTGTTCTTCTTAAGAGATAACAATTAGTGTTGTTGGGACAGGATTTATTAAGGTCATTTGAGATTGATCTTACTGATGCCAGACCCAGACATTATCAATTCCTTCATTTTGAATTATTAACGCTTTAATGGCTATTCTTTTAAATTGAGATTCTTATCATCTTTGAACTGGCTGTATGTGTGTGTGTGTGTGTGTGTGTTTCTGTGTGTGTGTTATTGTATAGCTTTCCATGCTCTTGTTTCCTTCCTCCTCCTGTCTGCGAGCCTGGACAGCCATGCTTTCTCAGCATTCCTGGCATTTTTTTGAAAACCCGTATCCACCCTGTCCCTGCCAACAGACAATCCTCTTTGTGTCTCCTCTCTGTGTCCAATATGTCTTCCACACTCACTCACTTTTCACATGCATATGATGAGGGAGCCTTCCCCCCTCCCCACCAACTCCATTCTCACAGGAATACTTTTCCAGTGAGATCACAGGAAAGGAGACCCATGCCAAAACAAACTATTAAGTAACTGTGAAAGGAAACATGATGATATTTTTTTTGTCATAACATAATATGTACACACCCATGGCCCATTTATCAACTGATATAACGCGTACTACATAACTTTTGAATTGGCCCTTTTCAAAGTGACTATCCCCACTTTTTCTAGTTTTCTTAGCCTTTCTTCTACTGGTATTCTGCGTTCAAACTTCTAGCCAGTCAAATCTTGCCCCTTCACCACGGCATTAAGGAAAAATAAAAATAATGAGAAGGCGATGCTTGGCTTTGTTTAACTGAAATGTCAGTAGCCATTTCCTAATGACTTGGGTGAGGCTGAGCCCGGCCCGTATGTGTCAGTGTACCTGGCTTTATTGACCCCCCCGCCCCCCCTCCCAGCCCCCGGAACCAACATGTGGTGGGATTCTGTTTGGCACTGCTGGGCTGACATTTCTATCTGAGCCTGGGAATGTAATGTTCTTGGCATTCAAATGGTATTTAAAGGGTTTATGTGAAGCAGCAGAGGCGGACACATCCTCACTATGGGTCAGAATACACAAAACACCCAGTCCTAGGGATGCACGTATAGAGTGACTCATTTCCCAAACGATTAAACAGTGATTTCTTGCTAATATAATAGCAAACTAGTCAAAACTAAAACCAAGCACAACAGGTGATGACTAGTGTGGCTGCGGGCTTATACACCTTTAACTGACTAGTCATTGTGCATCCGTAGTCCTAAAATTCCCACAATGCAGTTTGATTGTTTGTTTCATTTCAACCTCCTGCCTGGTCAGGGGCCCAGCTCTTTTTAAATGTCCCACCACACCAGTTTACAGGGGCAGGATTATTTATTTGTTATTACCTTGTGGTCTCCATCAAACCCAGGTGTTTTCAAAGTTCCTCTAGAGCCCTGCAACACCAAAGTTCTCAAAGAATGAGTAGGACCAACAGCAGTAGGACTTAATGCTGTCATGTTATGTACTGCTGTGCTGTGGCAGTATGGCTTCTTGAACTACAGTGGTTGAAAAAAGGATTATCCCCGGACAACAGCTCCATAAGAATGGGTCAAACATGGGTTAAACATCCAGCAGGCCCTGGTCATACCCCCACACTCCCCAATGAGAAAACCTAGAAATCCACAGTTTCGTTGTGAATTTGATCCCTCCTTTTAAAAGCAGCCCACTGTTGAATTTCTCAGTGACCTTGAGAAGACGTAAAACTACTCCAGTAAAAATGACATCTCCCTCAGCAAGTCTGCCCCGACATCAGACTTTAAACCCAAAAGGCATAAAACCATAGGGAGCAACATGTCAGCGTATAACACTGTTTCATTGCTGCTCCAATTGACTCTAGCCCAGACCCCGGGGTCGGCCCCTAGAACTCCTCATGAGTAGTTTCTCCATCTGCCCCACATCTCTTACCATGGTCATCCCATAAACCTTCATGATACAATAACCTTGCCCCTAGACTGAGCACCATCTGGTTTCTATCGACACACACATGTCAGACCACTGGAATCAAGTGTTCCAGGGGAAATTACAGGTGATGTAAAGTCAATAAGCTAGCGGGGAGATTTGTGACCGTCTCTCCCTCACAGCTGGATGTGTCATGGTTTCATGTATTCCTGTTTCACTGTGTGTGTGTGTCTTGAAGACCATCTGTTGCTTTATCATTTGTAGACTCTTAAACGCACGCACACACACACACACACACACACACACACACACACACACACACACACACACACACACACACACACACGCACACACACACACACACACACAGAGACGCTGGGAAAAGAAGCCTTGTTAAGAGGGAGGAAATAAATAATTCAGTACCTAGTGACAGATCGCCCACAGGGGGCATTGCTTGTTCGGCTAGTTGGATGTGAATGTGTTCTGTTGTGATCAGTCCAGCAGCGTTTTAAGGTGAGTTAGTGCTTAGGTGTTCCACTGCAGTCAATTGCACTGCAGTCATCTGGGAGGGGTGGGGGGCTGGGGGGGACCACATAGTTGCAGGTTAGGTTTTCCATTTCTCAGAGGGATATTTATGGCTTTGTATCAGCTGTGCTGCGTGAGTGATGTAAGGACAGACTGTCTCTCGGCCCCCAAATAGCCGTGGAAAGAATAAAAGTGAGCTGGTGCAGGGTTACAACGGCCGGGGATATCTACAGCTGTGGATCCACTCTGCTGCATTATTAGTTTTAACCAAAAACAAACCCAACCGGCCCAGAGTGAGGCCCACCCCCCCCCAACCCCCCCGGCCCACCTGCAGGGTCAGTCGAGGGGAAAGATGAATTCAAGACGTTGCATTTTGAAAAGGTTGGCCAACGCTTTGAAATCCGATAGCATACCGAAACCTCTCCGCTGCTGTGCTCTGCCAGAAAAAAAAGCCTTGAAACAGGCTACTAACTGTCAGGCTAGCCCCGTTAGTTGTCGATATATTCAGTAGCAAACACTTCATGGCATTAATGTGAAATGAGCCACAATCATATTTGTACAAAGTTGATCCTGCTTGTCATATTTCTGAATGTGTTTGAGTGGAATTTGCCTCATCAAAAAGCTGATCGTTGTGGTATGGCCGCTACACGATGTTATCATACTTCACGTTAGATCCCTGGCTGTTGTGAGGTTTAGTGAGGTGTGTTGCATTCAGGAACATGTTTTCCACTGTCCTTCGCTGTATTGACAAACTGCTGGGGGGGATATTGGGTTTCCATCTGCCCCCTACCAAGCAAAGGTCTGACCACAGCAACTTTAACTGCTGCCTTCTCAAGTGAGGGAGCAGCTGCACTCTGAACCTGAGCCAGGAGCACAGGTGTCTGCGTCCGTCACTAACTCCACACACACACACACACACACACACACACACCATTGCACGTAACGGAATCTACAATCTGTATGGCTTCAGCGATCTGGTGACGGCATCACCATATTAATTTCATCATTTTGATATTCATCAAACCATTGGGGGACCCCTTGTGTTTCCTTTTTAATTCTTGTCTATTCCTCATGTTGTTATATCAATATCAGAATGACTTAAAGGAACAGTTCAACATTTCTTATTTTTAGCTTCTTGCCTCACTCTCTGGTTCAACGCAAGGCGTCAGCAACCATTCCTTTAACTGTACGTGCAATTTTTGATGAAGACATGGGCAAAGGCGCTCATCACTAGTTAGCTTATCACAAATACTGGTAGTCAATGGGAAGTATTAGCCTGCCTCCGCCGACAGTCAGAAGATTAACTTTACAACATCCCTCAATGGTTTTGCACATGTGTAGTGCACAGTTTTCTTTTGGGTATGTATTTGATTCTAAAATGACAGCGTGCAAACAAATATATATAGCACAACATGCGCACACAAAGGAGCGCTCCTGTTGACACACTGACTCCCTGAGTTGATCATTAGGCGTTGTTTGTTGACACATACATCGCAGCAAAAAATCAACCGACCCTGATTCTCTGTTTTTGTTGTGTCAAGCACACAGGAGCGTTTAGTGATGTTGTAAAGTGTATCTTCTGACTGTTGGCTGAGACAGGCTAATACTTCCCATTGACTACCAGTATTTGAGCTAAGCTAACTAGCGACGATGAGCGACCTTTGCCTATTTCTTCTTCAAAAGTGTACGCACAGTTTAACAGAATGGTTCGTGTCACATTGTGTTGAACCCAAGAGTGATGTAACGAGCTAAAAATAAAAAAAAGTAACCTATTCCTTTAAGGCCCTTTCCATAGACATTTAATCCCACCTGATTTCTGGGTTAGATTATATATATCATATGATAGATTATAGATACCATATTATATCATACAATGCTTGGGTTTCTGTATATATTTTAAAACTCATGGGTATCTGTTACTGTTCTGGAAAGTAACATTTTAACAGCCCTTCCTTTCCTAATTAAATTAAACGACTACAGTACATGTCGAGGGTTGGACATGCTTCCTTGGCTGAGATTGGATAGCCAATCATTGGATATGAATCATGGTTTTATTTTGGGTAAAAGGTGCTTGTCATGTTCTACCATCCAGTGTAATAGTGAAAAGGGGGCGGTAGTGACCCACAGTGGCACCATCGTTTGTGTCCATGTCCTCGTTGTGTTTCCCCAGTGTGTAAGCTGTTAAAAAAAATATATATATAATTTTAAATTCTTTCCAAACTGGAGAAAGAACTTGTTCTGTAACCCCTGTAATTGCTTCCAGTGCAAGTGTAAATCAAAGGCAATTAAAATGATGTTCGAACTTGGCTGAGAAATAACTTGCGACTTGGGTTGCCTCTGAGGAATCCATGTCTTCCCCTATTTTTAGCGTTGCCGTGTTTTTGATCCAAAGCGGGTCTCCTTCTGCGTTGTCTTTTTAGTGGGGTGCAGAGAGTTCTTCTTATTTTTTTTTTATCTTTCATGCTGAGCTGTCATCAGTTTTACGGAGCCTAATACCCTCCCCGCTCCTTAAAGTGTTTGTGTTTAATGTGCAAAAATCAAAGCAGGCAAAGTGCAATAGCTTAGCTGAACATGGCAGAAAAGTATCGATTGAAGCGCCCGACTCCGCTGAGCTTTTGATGCGTTAACATTTGCAGGGATCCATGGCATCACACAGTAATCCTAATAGAGTTTTTTTTTTTGCCAGACGATCCTGGCACCCGCTCACTTATCTGATGCGGAAGACTTTGTACCTCCGGTTTATCTGAGCATTTGACACAAGTCTCGAGTTTCATTAAGCCGCATGGGGCCAGCTGACTAAGCCCTTACTAAAGATGATTTGGCATCTCCGCCATGTCCTCTAGAAAGCAATAATATGCTAAACAGAAAGGCTCTAGTCAGTTTGTTAGTACTGCAGAAGAAACCATTACATCCTATATAGACAATGTTAAGTTCCTCCTGTTTGTAACAAGACTCCAGCCCTATGCGCTGACTCAATATGTCTGCAGTCTGAGTGACAGTCCGACTGGGTGATGTCATTCTTTTGTCAGTGAAACCTGTCAACCTATGTGGATTAGGGAGGGGGGGGGGGGTCGGGGGGTATATGGGTTGTTCCAGTAAATGATATGACTAGACTATTTGTAACACATGTTCCCTGTCTGCAGCTTTCTAGAGGTTGGTTTCGTAGCCTTAAGTCACATCTGCATTAAATCACATGCTGATGACTGATGACGTCATAATGACCTGTGCGGCCTCTTTCCGATAGTGTTGAGTGAAATATTCGAGCTGGCTTGTCAGAGCCAGACACACCGACTCCCTGAGTTGATCATTAGTTGTTGTTTGTTGACACAGACATTGCAGCAAAAACAATCAAGCGACCACGATTCTCTGTCTTTACTCTTTGAGCTGATGAAATATAGATGAGATAAGGGATGCTGCAGTCGCCAAATGACAACTCCTTTACAAGTGCTTTTTTGCACTTTGTTTGGTTTAGAAAATAAACTATTTTTTTCTCAACACAATTTGCCCACTAGGATAACTAAACAAAAGTGACATTTTATTTTCATTTTTTGCCAATTAAAGGTGGAGTCAGCAATTCTTGAGGACGGAGTGCTTGTCAAAATCACTTTTTTGTCAAACTCTGTGAATATCTCCCTATGATCCGCCACCCAAACATACTGTGTAACAAGTTATTTCGACAACAAGCATTCTCCAGAGTCACTGGCTCCACTACTTTAAAGGATTATCATCTCTCTGATTGTTTTAGTTAGCGTTTGTGCACTCTTGCTACTTTTAGAACATGTTCCATCCACATAACTCCTGTGTAAAAAAAAAATAAAACCTGTCCTCACCTACCTCTGCTTTGTGCCCTTATCTTGTGCCTTTTCTCTCCAGCTGACCCCGGGCGGTAAGGCAGCCCAGGCCGGTGTGGGCGTGGGAGACTGGGTGGTGTCCATCGACGACTCCAATGCAGAGGACATGACCCACGTGGAGGCACAGAACCAGATCAGAGCAGCAACAAACTCCCTCGCACTCACCCTCAGCAAGTAAGACATCCCCCGCCACTACTAAACACACCATCACTCACACACTCCATATGGATTTATCTTCCATCAGACACAGCTAGCCGCATAAATCACCATAGAAAGTCTTATTTTTCCCCTTCTATGGGCGAGATAAAATACACTTTTTTCAACGTCCTTGAACATTTGCCTTCTTATGGCAGATAGTGCAACACATCGGTATGAAAGTTATCATCACACACGATCTATTATTTTATTTCCTTTTGAATTTTATTGTTCTCATAAATCACAGCCCTACTCCTCAATGCTATATATAAAATATTTTTCTGCATGTTTATAATCCTCTTGTCTATTATTTAGCACAAGCTAGTTCATAAGTTAAACAAAATTACTTACTAGGTTTTTGATATGGATTGAATTACCATATGGTATCCTGCATTTTGCATTTTTTAGTTGTTCTTTATTTTTTTCCTGTATTCCTGGTCCAACCGTTATGTATGCTCAGAGATGCAATTGAACCTACGTAGATGTTAAATCTTTGCACACTGCAGTTTTATTACTCTTCTGCAGATACCTTCAAAGGACTGGTACTGTGCCATCGAATAATGAGGCGGTCTGTTTATAGGCTGTTTTCCCCTTATTTACCCCATGCTGTTTTTCCGACAAATGTTTGCCAAAGTCTAGCCAGCGTGGCCTAGTTAAAAGAAATTGGCGAGCTCATTGAATTGCATTGGGGTAATTGTAAACACATTTAGATGACAGGTGCACATATCATCTCCTGAGTGATCCTTGCAGAATAACACAGCACTTTGCTCGGAGGCAGGGTTAAGGCAATATGATAGATTTTAAATGGGTATAACTTTATGGTTATGAGTCTGACCCACTTGAAAGTTTTGCACAATTAAACCTTGTAGAAATAAATCTATTCCAGGGTTTGTTGTGTTCTCCAATAGTCTGCATTATTACCAAGCATTACATGTATTTTGATGTTGATTCATATAAAAAAAACAGGTTAAAAACCTCCACATTGTAAGAGGACAGTGCACTATTGGAGGCACATGCTCTGTGTAATGTATCTATAGCCTAAGCCTTAGTGATACTGTATTATTCTTTCCATATCGTCCTAAAGGCGCAAGAACAGTGGTGAATAATCTAAAACTGAGCAGCAGATATGTGTTCCAAAAGTCATCAGGCTAATTCACTGGTCTTTATTTGGTTGACATGAAAACCTTTTCTGAGAAGCCACGCTACCTGACATTATGCCTCCTGCTTTGTAATGAAATGAGAGAAACTATCTCTTCAGAGTTAAACACTTTGTTGGTTAGCGTGAGCCAGGGAGAAAAAAAAAATCAATCTTTTTCATTTAGCCAGAGTTATTTTAATTAGCAGTGGATAACCTTCACACAGACAGGCAGCACTCTTTACCTGCTCACACACACATAACTCCTGCCAGAAAATTCCTCACTGATAAAGTATCTCTGTAGACTCAGGGGCAAGCCAACATGTTTCATCAGGGGCTTAATTAAGAGAAAGATTGAATGTGACCATTCATGAGCTTAAACCTTCAGAAAAGGAGAAGGTATTGGCTTGTTTAGTCATAATAAAGAGCCTTGCTGCTGTCAAGAGGCTTAGCATGTGAAGTGCTGACTAACCCCTCTTGGTTCACTTAGTCTGCTGAGAGTCAAAACAGTCACAAACCATTCATGATTCTCCAGAAGAAATCCACCAGAACATCAACTAATAGCTTCAGATTTGGAGAACAGTGAATATTTGCTGTATATTGTTGGCACACCCATAGCATAGATGTATATATCCACACATACATCCAGTAGGCCCATACCCATACCATACCAGTTCATGTGTCAACTTTTTTTTGCAACCTGTAATTTTAATATAAGGCAAAGCAAGTTTATTTCTATAGCACAATTCAGACACAAGGCCATTCAAAGTGCTTTACAGGGGCACAAAATACATCAAGATAATACACAAGATGTTGACATGGGTATTTCACAGTTAATAGTGACATCAATATTGACACACATTGTGTTCTAATACATTACAGAATAGATAAATGAAAAGAGGGATTGTTAAGCTAGTTTAACATAGGTTTGAATAGAATTGCTTTTGAAATGTGAGGAAACACTCAAATAGAGAGAAGAAGAATAGAAGGAGAGAGGTTAAAACAGTAGATAAGTATTAAAAGAGAGGGAAATGTTGATGGAGGTGTAATATGTACAGTAGTTGTTCTAATTGTTTCAGGTGGTTACTATTATGGCCGGAAATGGCGAGAGTTACTGTTTCTGGTTGAGGTGTGATAAAAGGATCAGACTGTTTGCTAGCACAGGGCCATGATTCCTGTTTTTGCATACTGCCCAACAAAACACACTGCTGTAGTTAAATGTATTAAGAGGTCACGTCACACTGCAACCTACTAAAGGCCTTAAAAGGAGTGAGAGAGAGAGAGAGAGAGACAGGGTGAGAGAGAGAGAGAGTAGTAGAGTCATGGAGGAAAAATGAATGATGAGCTAAAATAAGTGAGAAAGTCAGTACGTACACACACACACACACACTCACACACACACACACACACACACACACACACACACACACACACACACACACACACACACACACACACACACACACACAACACTCTGCAGGTGGATGGAGTCACGTTGAGTCAGATATCAGACTAGAACCAGATGTGTCCCACCTGTGTGTCTAGTTCCTTCCCTTTAAGGTCTTTTCTTTCAGCCCATCCAGCTGTTGTACGATGACGTAGAGAATGTGTTACGAGGTTTTTTACATTCCATATCTGTCTGTGGCTTTGAGTCTGGCTGTATTAAGTTTAAGGCAGAAAGTTGGTACTGTGCAGTCTATTTGGTAACACTTTACAATAAGGGAATATTATTTAAGTGTAAGTTAATGCTTAATTAGCATTATGTTTGTATTACCTAACAGTTAATTACTGCTTCGTTTATGCTATATAAGTGTTAACTAAGCATCAACTAACTGTTATGCTTAGTAAATGCTTAACTATGCATTAGTTAACTCTAAAAATACTTAATGCTTAACCAAGGATTAATTTAGTAATAACAGTTGGTATCGTGACCTAAGCATTAACTAACGGCTAATTAATGTACCCTTATTGTAAAGTGTTACTGTCTCTTTAACAAAAGAATAGTTTTTCATGTTTGCGATACATCAGCCATTCTCTTGCTCTCTGGTTTGCCTCCAATATTGTCTCATCTCCGCGTGAAGCCCAGCTTTGTAAACACTTCACATTTTTTTGACTCCCTTTCCCAGGAATCCCCCAGTCTCTTCTCTTCACCTCATCTCTTGTTTCCGCTTATAAAATATATCGTACTAGAAGCAAATATTTCTTTTTCACCGAGAGGCTTTTCTCAGAGAAACTAGCCATTGTCAGTTTTATTTCTCCCTACCTTTGGCTGCCATCCACTGTTTCCTTTATGTCTTTTTAGAGGAGGACAGACAGCACAGCCGATGACAGATATATGGTCTCATGTTGGCTTTAGTGCACTCGTTTTGTTCAACACCAATGATCATCTCCTGTCTATTTTACGATAAGCTTTTTGGCTCTAGTAAAGCAATTTTTTGTATGGGGGAACAAAATCCAGAATAAATTAATATGGGCAATAGATTTTTTGGGCTTCAAAAGAAAGCAGATGATTTTTAACATCTCCATTTCCCCCATGCTCTGTGTTGGTGATTGGCCCAGAGAGGGGTTGTGCTCCAGAGTGTGTCCGTGACATATACGAGCTTGATTACAGTATCATGGGAGATAATATAATACTTATAAAAACAAATTCTGGCTGAAAATCTGTCTTTTATCTTAAAATCAGTTTGAAAGGCGAGCGTGCATCAAGCTCAATGAATGACCCCCCCCCCCCCCCCACCCCCCCATAGTGAGCCAGGAAATGATCTCAGAGAGTCAGCGTGCATATTCACTTTCAGCACAGGTCAAACGTGCTCCATGCACACAACTTGTTACCACAAACAGAGCCTTAATCAGCTCCACATTTCTTTCATTTAACACATCAGGCAAAAACCTATAGTTTTCTTTCCAAGAACTGGTCTATTTTGAGATTGTTGAGATGTTTTTCTTTGAAACTAGTATAAATAAAAGGACCACACACTACATTTAGGTGTTTGTTTGACTATACTTTGTCTGTTAACGTCTGTATATTTCTCCTGTACAACCATCTATAACGTCCATTATCTCATCATCAGTTTTTTTTCAATACCTCTGGACCAAAACATCTAAAACACTTCATTCTCAACTAAACTTTCCACTGTCATTCTTAGCACTATTCTGAAGGTTAGTACTCTGCATGTATCCAAAATCTACATTTTTTGGATACAAATGAGTTAGATATTGTGAAATGTGCATATTTATTCAAACATTTCCGATTTCTTATTTATATAAAAAAATGATTTTAATATCAGTAATCAACTGGTCATTTTAACGGTGATACCTATAAGTTAAAAATTTTACCCTAGTCACCTGCAGTGTCTGGCCTTAGCAGCTGTTGTGTTCATTCCTGTATACCCCTCACTAAGTGTGACTCCTCATATTGTAGGTTAAGGTTGAGGAGAAGAACTCTGAATGTCACATTGATGTGTCTTGTGTGACGGACACAGACACGGCGGTATGCCTCTCCGTTTGTATCTACGCCGCCCTGTTGTCATCCTGTCTGTTACATTGCTCTATCAGTGTGTGAGCAGGCCATGACCAGCCGTTACTCATTCCTCACTGTCACAGGAAACTCTGTCTATTATTGTGTGTGTGCGTGTGTGTGTGTGTGTGTGTACTCTGAAACAATGAGGGCCACACTGCAGGGCTGCACCACTTTTTTTTTTTTTTGGGGCATTGTTCATGCTTTTTTAGAGAGAGAGAGAGAGAGAGAGAGAGAGAGAGAGAATATGACATGCAGAGAACGACCCTGGCCATATTCTAACCTGAGTCCCCTGCGCTGAGGACTGAGCCTCTATGGGGGGGGGGGGAGGCTCTAACCACTACACCACGAGCGCCCCCTAACTGTTGTACCTTTGACTTGGTAGCATACAGACATTGGCCAGGGGACGGTCAGTGGTGGTGGTTTCTGTACGGCTGTTGGTCTAGCAGCGAAGGGGCCCTCAGATTTTCAGGTGTCTGTCCTGCATCACCAAAGAGTTCAAATGTAATTTACCAAAACATTAAATAAAGTACGGCCCTCTAAACATAGCTTTAGTTTAGGGACACATTATAGTTTATAGCACCAAAACATACCCATTCACAATGGCTAATATGGCCCTTCTTTAAGGGGAATTGGGGTAGCACTAAAAAGAATAACTCCAAAAACTAATTTAGCCTAAAAAGTAGTCAACGATAAATTTCATGAATGGGACAACTTGAAGAACAAACTCAGGTTCTATCTCTATTAGGGGTCAAACGAAAGCCTTTTTTGAGGGACTTGCTGCTATAGACAATATATCCTCAGAGCACAAAGCAGCAATGTGAAGCCATGCTTTAATGTGTGGGGGTACTTTGAATGATCCGTCTGCTGTGTTGCTCCAGTCAGCAAAAGGCTGTAATGGGAACCCAGGGATTAAGAGTTAAGGAGCGTGCAACACCGTGGCACACACAGTCCTCAACAGCCCAAGACTGTGTGTGTGTGTGTGTGCAAACTAGGGAGGTTTTGGTTGTCTCAAAAAATGGCACCACAGAGAAAAATGTCAGCGTTTTTTTTAACAGCCTGGTTCTTTTTTTTTTCCCCCTTATCATTTTCTACTGCTTGTACCGTCTTTTGCTGATTAGCTTAATTGTTGAGATGCCGGCGTAGGGGGGGACTGGGCTTTATACAAGATTAGACTGGAGTCTGTGAGGCGTTGCAAACAAAAGCAAAACAAGTCCAATGATCTAAACCACATGTTTGGATATAAAAACTGAAAAGGCTAATTATGCCCTGACTGTCATCTCTATTCATCACCTCAATACAATAGCTAGACATTCTCTTCAGTAATTCTACACGGTAGTTTCATAATGTAATTATATAAAGGACGTTTTGATTGCATTTTATCTAAATCTGGTCTCATTGAACAAGTTTGGATAAGTGGGTTAAACTAGACAACAATAAGACTCATCTTGTAAAAAAAACAACTGTTATCCAGCATCATTGTGACCAGACTTATTTTATTGATCTAAAATCGAATAACATAACAACAATAGTACAAGAATGAGAGACGGATGGATGGATGGATGGATGGAGAAATATACTTTATTCATCCCTTAAAGGCCTACTTCACCGGTTGGAATATGAAAGTGTATTGAACTCGGAGATCCTAGGAAGTATAAATGTGCAAAAAAAAATGAAATCGGATCATCCTAGTCTGAGAAAAGGCAGAAAGAGTGTTTTATGGTCTCACTGTCTCACCCTACATTTCTCTTTCTGTGATGTCATAGAAAGAGAAATGTAGGGTTATACTTCATAGGATCTCCGAGTTCAATACACCTTCATATTCCAACCGGTGAGGTCGGCCCTTAAGGGAAATCGTATAGTTACAGTAACATCTTTGCTACAATATTAGTTGTAATCAATTATAATCAACTTTTTTCAGCTTGAATGATGTACTTCATTTTCATATGAACTATTCATTATATAACCGTTCATATAATATACAGTACAACATGTTGTTTGTGTAAAATAAAACACACCTTCTGGTAGTAGATTTAACATTGCTGTGTCCTGTTCTCAAATGCAACTTTTTCTTTGACGGAAACATTGCAGACCAATTTGCAATTTTGGACATGACACAGTGCTCAAATCTGTGACGGAGAGATTGGTGGTAGTACGTGCTCCTAACAGTCCGTGTCTTTTCTCTTCTTTCACAGAGCTTTCAAAGCAGGCGCAGACCACAAGGTAAGGGGGGGGTGTGTGTGTGTGTGTGTGTGTGTGTGTGTGTCTGGGGCATTGATTGAACTCACCTTGGATGCTTTGGCATGCTGCTCTGCTACTGGCCCTACACAGTGTGACATTGATTGGATTGGAAAAGTTGCTTCAATGGTTGCTCACTATTGGCCCATAGGCAGTGTGTTATGTCACTTAAGGTTAAACAAACACAATCATCTGTTTGTTGGAGGCTTGAGAATTGAACTTGTATGTTGTTCCTGTGGTTTAACTTTGTGATGCCTTGCACAATCCCTCATACCATAGCTACACCGATGCATCAAGTCTCTCACACTCACACCCTTTGAGAGCCACTCACCCATCTGATTACAGTTTTAAAATTGCACAATGGTGTCATGCGCTGCTCCGTGCTGTTTTCTAGTGAGGCAGCGGCAACACAATACTTTCACAAAGTCAATGTTCCTTTAGCCCGGGCCTTACGCTCAGTGAGAAATCTCGTTAGTAAGACATGCAAGTCAAACATGACAATTTCTCACTTTGAGCCTTTTTCTCATTTTGTACCAGCAGTAGCAGATTACTGTTTGGCCGGTTCGGTGGCAGACTGCCAATGCAAATCAAGTGTCTGCTGTGTGCACACTTCTTAAGCACTACTTCTTCAGTGTGTGTGTGGAGAAAGAAGCCTGCAGAGCTCCCGACAAGGCTTGCAGCTCCTTCAGTCCCGGAATAATCATTTTTTTCCCTCTGAGCAGATATAAGGGCTTTTCTTAACACACAGCTTTGGGATTGTGCAACAGCAGAATAAAGTTTTTTTTTAAAAATGTGTGTCAGAAAGAAATGTCTAACTGCATGTTGTGGTGTGCCGTGTTGCATTGTGTCTCCCTCTCCCCATCAACCCTCCCTCCCACAGGACGCCCCGGCTTCTGTCCTGCCAAAGTACTCCTTTGCCCCCAGCACGACCATTAACAAGATGGCCAAGCCATTTACAGCAGGTGGTGCTAGTGCCAACTCAGGACCTGCCATTAAATCTGTGGCCTACACGCCCAAACTTAACACTCCCAGCTCCCAGGGCCGAGCCACTGTGCAGCAGCCTCAGAATGGGTAGGTGAATATGGAAGCAGGAGTAATTCCCCTTTGGAAAAAGCATAAGGTGACTAATGTGCTTTTAATGGTGTTTTATGCCGTCTCATTATTCTGCTTCTTACACTAAGGAGACAGGAACTCCTTCAGGATTTTTCCCCAAACTGCATTATGGGAAGAATTGACTTCAGCATATTGACAAAATGATGTCATGTTTTTTTTCTTCTCCAAGAACAGACAAACAAACCAAATGTATGCTGACTCACGGCTAAGACATCAACTTAATTACTAAGCTCATGTGTTAATAATTTAGCCAAACAAGACTGCAAGGGTACAATGACTTCTCTATGAACTTGTGCTATCGCTGAACAGAGCAGCTGAGATGATCTGATATTACAGGTTGTGTCATGATGGACTCACTCGGGCCTCAGGTTAATTTAGGGGGGAAAGGAGGAGGCTGTCAGCCACACGTCAAAACACAGCCAAGTGATGGCGTAGGCCTTTATCATACTGAGGAAAGCCAAACCCTTTGTTATCATAGCTGACATGTGCAATATAAGTATGCTGTCTCCAGCTGGAACTACTCCTCTGCACTGGGATTTATCGGATGACAACACTGTTACAGAGATAAGTGCAGGAGGTTTCAATATGGAGTCATAGTTTCACCTTAAAAAGCGCTTTATTTTTTTTACTGTGTTTTGCTTTTGATTTATTTTTGTGTATATACAGTATAGGAAATTGTTATCCCCCTACTCTTTTGTTACGAGCATATTTAGTGTGTGTGTGTGTGTGTGTGTGTGTGTGTGTGTGTGTGTGTGTGTGTGTGTGTGTGTGTGTGTGTGTGTGTGTGTGTGTGTGTGTGTGTGTGTGTGTGTGTGTGTGTGTGTGTGTTGGAGTGAGAGAGAGTGAAAGACACAAATACTTAGAAGTAGGACTTTTAAGTTAAGTATCAATGCGTCAAACAAGTAAGGGATAGTCACAGAGTAAGGCACAAAGTAGGGGAGTTAAACCACCCGATGGTTATACCATGGTCACGATATGACATAATTGTATCACAGCCGCTTTAACAAACACACATTTTCTGTGTTTTCCTACGTTTCCATTATTGGTGCAATTGTATCAAAATTGTTCCGCTAACCAACTTGTTACTAGGGCAACAGTAAACATACTTTAGCGGCAAAATGAGGCGATTGCAAAGGCTAATGGGAATGTTAATGTTTTGATGGTGTTACTAATTACTCAATGTGTCACATAGACTGTAGGCCCATGTAAAATAGGTCATCAGCAGTACCACCATCAAGAAGCTGGTGTGTCTCATCATGCCTGGCCTGTCTTCATGTAGCCTCATTAGTTCTAATACTTACTAAACAGCACCACCTGCAGGACAGCAATGAATGACTGTTAGAAAAAGACCTAAGTGTGCATTTATATTTCATTCTTCACCTCCACGCTGTGCCTTACAACGGTTAGCAGAGTCATTTCCAGGTGATTACACATTAGTAGAAATACTAAAGTGTCACATGGCTTTGACGCAGACCTGCCAGCCAATGAGAAAAGAGTATTCAGCCAGACCATGGTATGAAATAATATACACATGCATTTAGGAACGTTTAATATCTAACATAGGTTTCTTGCATCTCTGGTCAGTAGACGCTGGAAAGAAATTGCAGAATTGATTTCCAATATGAAAGTACTGTAGAACCTTCTCAGAATCTGAGCTCTTCGTAAGTGAGAATGTATACCATTCAAATATGATATAATAGTTAAATACAATTTCTCACTTTTTCATTTCACCAGCAGTAGCAGATGACTTTGTCCGTGGCAGACTGCCCACAGTGTTTGTTAGGCACTCGCTTGGTCAGTAACTCTAAAAAACTAAACCTATAGTCATCCATTAAGCTTAAAACATTTTCTCTCCACTCTGACCACACACAGGAATGATTTGGCCATAAGGCTTGTGATCTGTCACATCAGAGTGGTAATGTGAACCTGGTCTATTAACTAAATGTATGAATGATTTTTATTTTATGCGACAGAAGTTAAAGTGATCTTGGTCTTTCACCACTTCCAAGATAGAGTACTCCTCATTCCCTCTAGTAATAAAAATGTATCTGTGTGGGAAAGTGAATCTCCAGTCTGGCTTTTGGAAACTTTCTTCATTATAGCTTCTGATCTTGTTGTTGTGAAATGATATAGAAAATAAAACGGCATCTTGGTTTCAAATCATATTGCTTGGAAGCTGGTTATAATGCTGCTGTGAATTAAAATGCATGCAGCCAACTTTCCAATGAGCAAACTCTTGCGGCGGCAATTAAATCAAATAAATGTCAGTCTTCTCCGGTTTTTAATTTTACAGTTCCGTTTTCAGATTTTTACAAGAATTCCCAGGACGGATCAAAACGCATATGAAATGGTTCCTGAACATTAGCCTGGAAATCCAGACCCATATCTAGAAAGATATAGGGTCTGGCCATGATCAATAGACCTTCCCAACTCAAGGGACGGCACCAACGCATGCATTTCAAATACCACTGAAAGCGTTTGGATAGCACTACGACCAATCAGAGCACTAAACAAGGTGATGTATTCAGGTTAAATGGTAAATTAAACCTTTGCCTGTTGGCAAAACATTAAAGGCCTACTTCACCGGTTTGAATATGAAGGTGTATTGAATTCTGAGATCCTATGTAGTATAAATGTGCGAAAAAAATTGAAATCGGTTCATCCTAGCCTGAGAAAAGGCAGAAAGAGTGTTTTTTTTAACCCTATATTTCTCTTTCTCGTGACATCACAGAAAGAGAAATATAGGGTTAGAAAAAAACTTTCTTTGTAAATATTACTGTGATGTATTTTACTGTGACATCACAGTAATATTTACAAAGTACGTTTTTTTTAACCCAATATTTCTCTTTCTGTGATGTCACGAGAAAGAGAAATATAGGGTTAAAAAAAACACTCTTTCTGCCTTTTCTCAGGCTAGGATGAACCGATTTCAATTTTTTTTGCACATTTATACTACATAGGATCTCAGAATTCAATACACCTTCATATTCAAACCAGTGAAGTAGGCCTTTAAATTAATCTTTCTTGCTAATGAAAGATTTGAGCGCCGTCTTCCAAATCGTTAAGTGTTGAGGCCAAAGCCTTTCAACACATATCTGCAAACGTCTTTGTTGTTTACTACCACCACTTCGACGGCAAATGCCCAACACTGTCGCAATCCGGTTACGGCCGCCCCATATCATATAGTACGATTTGATTGGTATCTCCCGAATTTTCCGACATAGTTAATGAGTTTCAATGGATCGTGCACAGACCAGAAAGCTGAGCAAATGACTGTCTGTCAGCCCACTTTCCATGAAGACAATGTTGGATTTTTCTGCCGGTTCGACGCAAACGGCATTATGTCTTAATGTGTCTCGGCCTGTGGAGCTGAAACAGGTTTAGTGTGTTGTTGTTGTTGTTTGTACAGACGATGACATCACGATGAGTCATTGATTTGGCATTTTATTGTTGTTGACGGGGTATCAGAGAACTGGAAACATTTCTACTAACCGCCTTCATAGAGACGAGGCAAATTTGATTTGAGTTTTGTTGAGTTTTTTTGGCAAATGGTTTAAGCTTGGGCCCACATGGTTGAGTTGGTGGGCGTGCAGTCATTTTGGGTCAGGCTCACAATAGATGAACTGACAGACAAACAATGGCGTCTTTCTCTTCCCCATAGCCCTGTGCTGACTATAACAGCATGTCACGTGTCACTACTTGCATGTTTTTTTCTGCATCCCTGAACACTTTTAATTTGTTGAGTACAACCCCCTCTGCCACATATTGATGTGTTCCAGGCTTCTTCCCTTCTGTTTAACTCTGTGCTGGTCTCTGATCTGTTTCTCTCTTTCTTTCTCTTTTCCTCTCCTCCTCTTGTTAACGCTGCAGATGGAAACTCTTGACAAGTCAGTATTTCTTTTTTTCTTCCCTTCACAGTCCAAAACAAATGAATGTTTGCTTGTTTCTCTATTCTAAACTTTCTATTACTACTAGTGTGCAACCATTTCCCATCTAATTCACTAGTTACCTGAACTGTAGCCCACCTGCCATTCTTTATACTGAAGAATGTCTGAAATATCTTCTTTACTCATCATAAAATAATCTCTCACTATTTCTCCTCTGTCTTTTCTCTAATACCTTCATGTAACCTCTCTTCTTTTCATCTCTGGTCTGTTCTACAGGGGTGAAGCAACTTACTATGATGAAATGTACCAACAGTCCAAGTAAGGGGCAGCTGCATGCGGGCTGGTTTGTTCAGCTTTAGTAGTTTTAATATGGCCCAGGCTATAGATAAACAGTAGAAACAGAGAGAAGACCATTTAACCATTCATCTTCCATCCTCTTTCATCCTCTCTTTCATCCCTCCATCCTCTGCATGCCGCAATCGACCTTGCACTGTGTTCAAGCCATACAGTATGTTTTGAGATGAAAAACGCTCTTTAGTTGTTTTATTAAATTAAAAGATAAATATGGAGTAAAAAATCTCTCCAGGTGCTGTAGTCTGACAGTTTTTTTTTCTCCCATTGACTCTAATGATAATTATGAATACCATCGCTAATGTGGTAATGTCCATTTTATGAGATGTTTAAAGTGTACCCGTGAGGAATCTTAGTAATGGCTTTCCATTAGCTCACCTACTGCGTGACTATACTGCTGAGCATTAAGTGTTGCATTAAGTATTTTTGCAGGATGTCCTTCATTTCTCAAGGTCACCTGATTAGCTTGCTTGGTTTTGAGTGAGTGAGTATAGTCCCCCCCCCCCACCCCATACGGGCTTGTGTTAACGGGCTGCTGGCTGTGTGTGTGTGTGTGTAGGCACGGTCTAAGGGTGGACCAGCTGCCCTGTTTTATCCCCAACGACCGCAGCAAGAGGAGGATGATCGAGGACACGGAGGACTGGCAGCCACGCACCGGCACCACCCAGTCCCGCTCCTTCAGAATCCTGGCCCAGCTCACAGGCACCGACTTCAGTAAGTCAGGCAGCGGGGCCAGAGAGAGAGAGAGAGATGCACCCAGCCACTATATAACAGTACCATCCCCATTCCCATATCTGGGTTCTGGATATCGGCCAATAACGATACTGTCTGATATGACGGATAACAGATAACCTATGTGAAGTTAGGAAGGCTTAAGAAGCACAGCAATTCAAATTTTAACAGAGGAAAAAATATACAAAAACAAATAAAGGTTTATCTGCTTTGAACAGTTTGAATACAGAAATACACTTTTTAATTGCAAAATAATTGTGTTAAGGTGTGGAATGTCACATAGCTATGGTCTTCAAAAAATTATATTTCTTTCATAATTAATTTAACAGGATATGACATTTGAATCGGTGCTTGGATCGGAGTTGTCAGTCCCATATCCAATAGGTAGATTGCAGCCATATTGGACCCCATACTGATATTGTGTGGCTCTCTGATAGCTGAGATGAGTAGGATGTGGAGGTCTGTGTCTGAACCATCGATCCCATGAGTTCCCATCACAGCGACTCACAGTGAGAGTGACAGCAGAGTGAGTGACACAGGACAGGTGTCCATTTGCCTCAGCTGAGAAAAGGCCTCACCTGTCAGCCGGCTGCTGGCTTCAACTGCACCTGATACTTCACCTACTGTAACCAGTGTGAAAAGTGGACTGCTCAGCCACATGTTGTTTTATTACAACACGCTATACATCACTAATCGTGTCACTATGTGTCTGTCGAAAAAGCAAACTGTACAGTAAGTGTGTTATGAATTTGTTGGTAAGGCGTGCTGATGTGTGTCTCTCTTGGATCTCTCAGTGCAGGACCCAGATGATGAAGTCATGAAGAGGTCCAGGTAAAACAAAGAAAACAAAGAGTGAGGTTGATCTGAGCACGTCTGCATCCTCGCTCCCAGTGTTTGTGCATTTGTGTGTTGGTAGCTTCACTTTTGGTCAACTATTAGAAACATTATCTGAACATTAAATCTAACCTTTTTAGCCGGATGTCCTTATTTTGGAATGTTCCTGCTTTAAACAATGGCATGTGTGGTGTGACATAGGCACCCTTTGTACCAGGGCAATACTCTGCTTCATGGCACAATTGAACTATTTTAAGGAGCACTTTATTCAGTGGGGGGAATATGCTTGTTTGCTTTGGCAGTTAGATGTGAAGATAGATATAGCACTCTCATGTCTGTGCTCTAGACAATATGCCAGTCGACACCAGTTGGTAAACATTGACATACTGTGAAATACAGAGAGTGCTGTGGAGCTAATAGGCTTTATCAACTTTGTGTCAACTCATTTGGCGACGGCTTGAAAATAACCTGCATTGATTGATTTATATTAAAAAAGTTACGCGCTATAGCTTTAACACACAGATATCAGAATCAATCTTTTCTTAATTCTTACCAAGTGAAAAACGCATATCTCTCGAAAATGTCCAACTATTCCTTTTTAGTATTTTCCTTTTTAAAATCGTATACTTATTATGACTATGCTTTTTCACTAGTTTTATTTCTCTGCAACCTCTTTGTGCACTTTACTCCACTTTTTTGCTCTGTTCTTTTTCCCCCTTATCATTGTGTTTCCTTCCTTCACCTCCGCTCTGCTTCCTTCCTGTCTTTCATCTCTCTCTCTCTGCTGCGGCTCCGTCCTGTCAGGGAAAAGTTCCTGACTGAGATTCAGAGTCCCCGCTACGCTCGTCTGAGGGACTGGCACCACGACCGCTCCGCCCGCTCCCTCAATATCAAATCCTTGGGCACATCCTAAAGCGCTATGGTGGTGGTGGCAGGGCGGGGGGGGACGCAGAGCCCGGACCGGAGCCCGCCACGGCCGCTCACAAGCCCCCTACTACGTGACAAAGACGAACCAAGATAGCCCAACCCAAGTCCAATGGCAAATTTCACCTATCTGATGCAGATATGGAGTGAAAATTAAAAAGAAAGTTTGGTGGGTAGGGGATTAAAAAATAAAGAAAAAGCGTAGCAAAAAAAACAAGAAAGGAACACACACACACACATAACCTAGATGACAAAAAAAAAGCCCCAAAGCGGAACCTTGCAAACTGAGCCTAAGAAAAGTGTAAGATCTCCCTTTGAGTTTCTCTGACTTGATGATTGTTGACAACACACTGTGGACCATTGTGTCTGTAGCCCCGACTTTTCTTCATTTCACACTGCGTTACTCGGAGTAAACTGGTGGGGAGGGGAGGGGAGGGTGGGGGGGTGCCTTTCTGTTTCTGTATTCTTCTGTTGATTGTGAAGTTCAGACCCTCCTTTGATCTGTCTGTCTCTCTCTATCTCTCTTTCTCTCCCTCTTTCTGCTCCAGTTCTCCATCCCTTTAGAGTTTTCATTTCTGATCCCCTCATCTCCTTTCTAGACTTCTACTATTAAGAAAAGAAAAGGAAGAATACATCTGTACTTTAATTTTTTTTTCTGCTGTCATCAAAAACTATAAAACGTCTGAAAAAAAACCAACAACTCTTCACTTCTCTGTCCTTTTCTTCTGTGTTTCCCTTTCTTCTTGTTAGTTCACTGCAAAAACATGGCCGCCCTGTCTTTTGTGTCACAACTATCTTCTTTACATAGCTGCTGCACTCGGCAGAACATAATTATGTGCAAGCAGATGTTTCCTCCAGTATTGTGCGTTAATGGGATGCCGTCTCAGAGATCAGGGTTCAAGTCGGCTTTTAATGCCTAGCAGAGGAAATTGTTGTGCAGTCGTGCATAGAAACAACACATGGACACACACACACACACACACACACACACACACACACACGATTATAAAGTGCAGAGGTGAACAGTGAAGATATCCAACCTTTAGTCTGTTGCACATGCCTGAGATACAAATATCCAAGTACTGTATTTGAGTGAGTAAAAAGCATAGATAGTATATATAAAAATCCTCATTAACAGAGAAAAACTCTAATGACAAGTTGTGAACACGTTTTAAAGAAACTAATGTAACTTGTGTTTCCATGGTGCTGCACCAGGTATTTTCCTGATTTTAAATGTATAAAAATAAATAACTTTAAGGGACAGGACAATCTGAAACTACTCACTAACCTTGTCTGTGGTCAAGACACAAAATGTCCTCTTGCCTTTATTGTCCAGCAGTATATTGTGGTGCGGTTGTTAGTTCAGAAGTGAGATAGGCAAATGGCGGGACTGTGACAGTGACATGGGAATGAGAAGCTGCTATGTGGCAGCAAGAAGCTACCTATGGTTCTTAGTTTAAAGACAAGTTAGGTTAAAACTAGAAAATCCAAATTAAGGCTATGGTTTTATTATTTTAAATACAACCAATCATCATTTAATAACATAATATACACTTACTGGCCACTTTATTAGGTACAGCGGTTCATTTTCTTGTTAACACATATAACTAATCAGCCAATCACATGGCAGCAACTCAATGCATTTAGGCATGTAGACCTGGACGGGACAACTTATTGAAGTTAAAACCGAGCAACAGAATGGGGAAGAAGGGGGTTTTAAGTGACTTTGAACATGGCAATGTTGAGGGTGCCAGGTGGGCTGGTATGAGTATTTCAGAAACTGCTGATCTACTGGGATTTCCACTCCTAACCATCTGTAGGGTTTACAGAGAATGGTCCGAAAAATAAAAAATACCCAGTGAGCGGCATTTGTGTGGACGTAAAATGCCTTGTTGTGAAGTCAGAGGTCAGAGGAGGATGGGCATACTGGTTCGAGATGATAGAAAGGCAACAGTAACTCAAATAACCACTTGTTACAACCAGGGTATGCAGAATACCATCTCTGAACGCAAAACACGACCAATCTTGAAGCAGATGGGCTACAGCAACAGAAGACCCCACCGGGTGCCACTCCTGTCAGCTAAAAACAAGAAGCTGAGGCTACAATTCTCACAGCATCACCAATATTGGACAATAGAAGATTGAAAAATCATGCCTGGTCTGATGAGTCTCGATTTCAGTTGCGACATTCAGATGGCAGGTTCAGAATTTGGCGTAAACAACATGAAAGTATGGATCCATCCTGCCGTGCACCATCAACCACGCCATGTTCAAAGTCACCTAAACCCCCTTTCTTCCCCATTCTTCCCCATTCTGATGCTCGGTTTGACTTCAGTACATTGTCTTGACTACGTCTAAATGCATTACATTGCTGCCATGTCATTGGCTGTTTAGCTCTTTGTTTTTATAAGCCATTGAACAGGTGTACCTAATAAAGTGGCCGGTGAGTGTATAGTAACTATTTGTCAAGTAACTATATAAAGTGAGTAAAACTAAACTAGGCCAAAGTAGCTGGAATGTGGTTTGCATCATGAAGTCTTTCCAGACAGCAGGCAGGCCTCGTCACACACTCAATGTCAAATGTCTCAAATGAGACGGAGTCAACATCTCAATCTATGTGGAGACATGCCACTATTGGAGCAGGAACATGGATAGTGTCAATCAAAGACATATGCCACGATATGTAAATAATACGGGTCATGCCAGAACGAGCTTGTTCCCTGCATCAAAAGAGCCTCTCTCTCTCCCTTGCCCTCTGCGCCGCTGTTGTTTGGCATCTTGTCACTTTGTCACATTTTGTGGAGGCCTCCTCCCAGAGTGTAACACCTTTTACCTTCCTCAGCGTGCGGGGGTGACACATGTCAGCTGCTTCCTGCTCCGTCTGGAATCAAACCCTGCTCCTTCCTCTGCCAAATACTGAGCCAACACACTCCTCTGTCTACCAACGCTGCTCAGGCCCATGCAATGCCCCAGGGAGAAAAATACTCAGAGAAAAAAAAAAACTGAGCAAAAAATACAAATCTGAAATCTGAAGTAAACAGGGAATGTCAAGGAAATGCTCGGTAGCATGTCCACAACAATCTTGTGCACCTGCCTCATACTGAGCCTCCCACCAAGGGGAGAGTTAAAGCAATGAATGTGTCAAGAAAAATCTGCTCCGGAGTGGGAATAAGCCGCGGTAGAAATAGAGAACGTTCTCCAATTTGCACCTGCACCGTTCACCAGACTGAGGAGCAGCTGACACAAGCCTCTAGTGGGGTTGTGATGAGTCAGTGCCATGGCCTTGTTGTCATGTACGGCAGCATGGCAGAGATAGTGTATAGCAGGGGGGATGCTGTGTTGACCGGGGTGTTGTTGTGTTGAGGTGTAAGGTGGGGTCCCTGAAGGTGTGCTGGCCCTGTGTGCAGACGGCTGATCCAGGGTCTGCATGTCAAACAGGCTGAAAGGTGTTAGTTATGTCCTTTGCTTGACCCGCGCCACCAGAGATCCTCCTCCTCTGGCCTTCCCCCTTTGGCAATATATAACACATGATGCAAACATCTGCATCTCCTTTAAAAAACAAACATCTATATGTTGGATAAAGCCAGAGAAATTTTTTTATTTCATTTTACAACATATTAATGTCCAAGAACATATTTTGGATACAGCCTTTTATTTAGCTCTTAAAAATGCATTTTTGGTTAACGATGGTTATAAAGGATGAATATACAGATGCAAACAGACAAGGTTTAATCAAATAAACTTGACCTTTGACTTATACTAGCATGCCAGAAGACATGTTATGGAAGCACAAGAGACAATCTCAAAATTGACCAGTGCTTGGAAAAAAAAAAAACAATGTCGTTGCCTCTCGCCTTTTGAATTAAGAGAGATGTAACTTCCTCTCTGTCACCAGCCGTGCTATCCATCTTTTTTGCTATTGCAGAGTGATTTCATGTTCCTTTTCATTATTCATCAGAGGATAGATACGCCGCTTGGTTTTCACGCTAGACGGCTCCCACATGTAAGCCTCGTCACTCCTGATGCTTCTGTAACTTGTTGTGTTTAGTTGTTTGGCTTAATTACCCCTACCAGCCTACGTGATAGGCAGACTTCTCACCGTGATACATTCTACTGCTTTGAAACAAGTCTGTTGCAGGCTAATTTTATCCACATTGTTCCCCCTCCTTTAGCAAGTGAGAAATAATTTCATCACTTTTCATTAGCGCAGGATAGATGGCACAGTTGATGATGTAAACATGGTAGAAGCCTTGAGGCAGTGTTATATTTTTTCCCCCTCTCGTGGATGAGACGTCTCCAGAGCTCACTGTCTGGGGCTCAGAAGTTGTTTTCCCCCCCCTCTCTGGGTTTTAAAAGGTTTTTCTGAATATAGTGACACTTTGCTGCGGGGAAACGAGAGACTTTGAAAAGTAGAAAGGACTCTTTATTTCCACACATGCTGCGGCGGCTTGAAGCTCTGCAGACTCTTCTCTCTACCTAAACCTGACAACATAACGTGTACGAGTGTCTCTTTCTCCCAACTTTACTGCGAGTGACGTCAATCAATCCCGGATGTTCTCATTAGAGCAGCGTTTTTTGATCAATTTTGAGCACAGAAAACATGTCTCTACGGAACGCACAACACGGTATCTGTTTGTGTATTGTCTGTGGTTCAGCATTGATCATTTTGAATGATTTTAATTATTGATGTGTGCGGTGGCTGTGGCGAAGTAGATAAAGAATTGTGTACGTGTGTGTGGGTGAATGCTTTATAAGTACAGTCCATGTACCATTTTTTCCTCACAATGACTTCTAGTCATCAGTGACAATGACATTACATTGTTTTGTCATAAACATTCACCCGAGTCTTTCACACTAAAGCAGATTGTTTTGCTACACCAGGTGAGATACATACAATCCTCTTGATACTGATTATATGTAGATATTAGTATATTAATAATGATGATGCTTATGATCATTAAGCATGACGTTCATTGAGTAGTCACTATGGTTACTGGAAGGTGTTTCTGTCTGTGTGGGTGTGTTTGTGTCTTTTATATACAATCTATGGGTGTGTGTGTGTGTGTGTATATAATATATGGTGTCTGTCTGTGTCTATCCGTATGTACCTTTTTGTAATTATTCATTTTCTCTCCCCCCCCTAGCCTTGAGCCGACTCCCTCCCCAGCCAAAGCCCAGGCAGCAGACAAACCAGATGGTGAGTGTGTGTGTGTGTGTTGTGTTCAAGGAGCCTCAGTAGAATCCAGTAAAGGTTGAGCTAATAGATTTTTTTTATTGAATGTCAACACATGAGCATCGGCAGCAACCGACGTGACACGCAAAACAACATGCATCTGCTGGCTCTAAATCATTTGAGCCATATCGTTTGATTTTTTTTTTTTTTTAAGATATTTTTTGGGGCATTTTTATGCTTTATTGTGTCCTCTTAATATCTTTTCACTTTAGTCACACTAGATAGGAGACAGACATCCGTAAACAACCCGGGCAACAAAGTATATCGATTATTTAACTGATTCCAGTTTTGCGTATGGATGTATATGAAGACATAATTAATAAAAAAAACCTTGTGTATAGAAGCTAAGACCTACAAGTATTACATTTGTAATCATATGACACAAGCAAACAACTGTTGAAAGTTGTTGTTTTCAATACCATGTTAATATATATTTTTTATTATATATGACACTCAATAAGACCAATATTGTTGTTCTTATTGGTGTTCTTCCTAACAAAACGTTGTATAAAACAAAACATTTTGCACCACGTCCATGTTTCTAAAAGGCATTACAGGATTATTAAACCATACATTTAAAAGGCATCGTATGGGGCTCTTAGTAGCTTGGGGCCCAAGGCAGTTGCCTCTGTCTGCCTTATGGTAAATTCTCCTCTGCTGGTGGGATGGTGTATATTACATCAAAGTGTTCCCCTCCCATTATGAAATAATGTACATTCAAAGACAATTATTTTTCCAAATCAAATCCCCTTGTTGTTGTCCCCCTGTCCTAGGATCAAAGACAGCAGCGGTCAGTTCGGGTCCCTCTGTTCGTCCTCCCTGGGTCACTGATCCAAACTTTGCCGACCGGTTCCGCCCGGACAAGACCAGCACTGTGTTGACCCAGCACAGCCAGCCGGCCCAGCCCACGCCCATGCAGAGCCGCAGCTCCATACTGCAGGCTGCAGCCATGCAGGCACCAGAAGACAGCGGCCGCACCCCAACCTGTGGAGCCTGCAACAAGGTCATCAGGTGAGAGGGCACACCCCCCATGTCTGTGCTGGCGTTGGTTTCATAATTCTTCTTATTGGAATAGTTCAATATAGAAAGGACACCACACAGAACAAGCGTCCATGAACAATAAATACCTAATAATAATAATAATAATAATAATAATAATAATAATAATAATAATAATAATAATAATAATAATAATAATAATAATAATAATAATGATAATAAAGTAACACCAAGAATAATAATAAATAGTAAGTGCTTTAAATAAATCAATCATAAACATCACAGGTGTCCTGATCACCAATGTATGGTAGAGGTGATGCTATACAGTGCATCAATACAGTCAAAGGACACACAGTTAAAAGAGGCTGAGTCATTCTAACAGTGTTGAAGGGGGTTCTGCTCCTTTCAAAGTCCTGTCAGAGGAATGACACATCACTTCAGACGGCTCATACACTGTGTCAGACTGTGTCAGCCGCAAACCAAGTCACTCACCTTAACAACACGGTTCGGAGAGGTCTTGTTACAGGAGCATTATGCTGACTGTCATATACTTCAAATCACAATTTCACAGATAACAGAAAAAGTAGTTCTTATTGTTGGCATGCAAACACAATCAGTTTTTTTAAACAAGTTAAAGTAGCTATGAGGAACTTTCAGTTTTTGTCAATTCCAGTTGGACCAAAGCGGAAGTTTGTTAGCAACACCAGCAACTCTTGTCCTAAAGATCTTTGCTAGCATGTGCTGGTTGCACGTGCATTTGTTAAGGAGTGAAAGAGAGGAAGCGGGATGCATGGCCATGGGTTAATGTGACTATGTCAGATTAATAATGCTAATATGACCATGGTGAGGCAAAGAAAACTTTGATTTAGTAGCGTTCATAAACACAGGGTGTTCCAAGTTTTGTTTTGGGGCGACTGTGGCTCAGTTGGTAGAGCGGGTCGGCCGATGATCAAAGGGTTGGAGGTTCGATCCCCGCCCTGCCACCTGTGTCATAGTTGTTGTGTCCTTGGGCAAGACACTTCACCCACCTTGCCTCGTGTGTATGAATGTGTGTGTGAATGGAAACGTGGGAAAGGAAAACAGGTCTCCCTTGCAAAAGAGTCTTCGGTCTCAATGGGATATACCTGTATTAAAAAAAAAAAAAAAAAAAAAAAAAAAAGTTCCAAGGAAAATCAAAAGCAAAGGACTAAATCAATAGTGTTATTTCCACTGATGTTGTTGTTTACTGTTCCAGGTCATTTATGATTATTAGAAGACAATTTGACTTTCATAAAAATGTAAAAGTTATTCGTAGGAGGTTTAAGTTACAAAGTTCCTAGTCCTATAAACAGTTTTCTATCTGTCCTATTTTTCTCGTTAAAGGGGGTAAATTATGCAGCAGATTTTTTGAATAACGTCTCTGACATTCGTGTGTGTGTGTGTGTGTGTGTGTGTGTGTGTGTGTGTTCCTCAGGGGTCGGTACCTGGTGGCTCTGGGGCGTTCCTGGCACCCAGAGGAGTTCACATGTTCCCAGTGTAAGGCGGTGCTGGAGGAGGGAGGCTTCTTTGAGGAGAAGGGCTCCGTCTACTGCACCAAGTGTCATGACAACAGATACGCTCCCAACTGTGCCAAGTGCAAAACCAAGATCACTGGGGTAAGGTGTGTGTGTGTGTGTGTGTGTCTGTGTGTTATGGTTAGGGCAAGGCTCCAGGAAATGAATGTAAGTATATGTAATGTCCTCGTAAGTGATGAAAACATCTGTGTGTGTGTGTGTGTGTGTGTGTGTTTGTATGAGACAAACCAGACAAAATAGAAGAAGTCCGATTTAACACTTAAATTGTTGCTGCTTTTCACCACTAACATGAAGATCTAACTCACAACCTTCTCTCTCCCGTCATCAGGAGATCATGCACGCCCTGAAGATGACCTACCACGTCCAGTGTTTCAAGTGTGCGGCCTGTAAGAATGCCATCAGGAACCAAGCCTTCTACATGGAGGAGGGAGAGCCCTACTGTGAGAAAGGTGAGAGAGGGTTTTTTTTTAACTTTTGTAAAGTGAACATAATTACAATGATAAAAGGCAAAAATATTTTTGGGCGTAAATGTCGGCTCTTTTAGGGCATTTTGGAACTGTACAAAACACTGTAGGCTAGTGTATTAACAACCCTGCATGGGACAACATTTTCCCTAATTACACGAAAATAAATAGACTAACATATCCCTTTAGGAAACGGCACAAGTAGCATTATTAAGCTAAAGGTTGGTGATTGGAGCACACATAAGAAAGCAGGGTTCTCATTGTAATGAGTCATTTAGCAATTTAATTAAATGAACGGACCAGCTGGCAGACATTTCTCTCACACACTGTACATATTACTGTAGGGTAATGATACGTGATAGTGGATGCTCACTGCCCAATAAGGTGGGTGGTGTTAAGAGGTGCTAACAGGCCCAATGAGAAAGAAAAATGGGTTTTGAGATAAACCACCCAAATTCTTAAGCTGAATATATGAAACACTGGCAAAATAAAAAACATACTGGATTGATTGAGACGAACTGAGAACATTTTGATCCAAATTAGACCTTCTTTGAATGGACACATGGATCAGAAGTTATGTGTTCTTATTTGATCAAGGACGTAGCATATATTTTACTTTAAACGGATGCCATAGCCATAGCATAACAGAATGTGTGGCACAACAACAGACAAATGCAGCCACTGGGTGATGCAGAGCTCTTTGCCGAGTGCATTTCATGATAAACTAGTTTCATTTGGGGGGAGAAATAGCTCACTGCAGGGCATCCCCCTCCCCCTACCCTCTCCAGTTTTTGCTTGAATCATTTTCATATATTTTTTCTTATCAAGCTATTAGTAAAGAAAACACTTCATTGTTGTTTTACTGCTGTGGCATATGGCACGGGGCCTTGCATCATGACTCTCAGCACGTACTACCGACAGTCAATCACAACGCGTGATGCCTTCATTGGCCCGTAATCTATTTAGCTCCAGTTTACTTCAGACATTTCTTTATTGGATTCTATCAATGTGGTGTGCTCTTGTGTTATGCTGTAAATGATTTAGCGGGGGCGGGGGTTGTGGGTGGAGGAGTGGGGGGGGTGGCGTGTGTCTATATCCGAACCTGAGCGCTCTCATACTAGTGAATAATGTCTTTAGCTCTGATAAACATTATGCTAGCTCAGCATCTCTCACCCACTCTCTCTTTAAGAAGCAGCATTATAGCCTGACACTCTCCTCCCGAGTCCTTGTGATGAAAGGGGACCAGGGAAAATCCACTTTAAGTATCTGGAGCAATTTCCTATCTTCCTAAACCCTCCTCTTCCCCCGTACACCCTGGAAAGGGCAGCTCATAGTGGGTGGACAGAATAACGCGAACAGCGAAAAGTATCAAACGCCCAACGAGGAGGAGAGATGATATTTGGTCTTCGAAACAGCTTCCATCATTCATGTCTGTGTGTGTGTGTGTGTGTGTGTGTGTGTGTGTGTGTGTGTGTGTGTGTGTGTGTGTGTGTGTGTGTGTGTGTGTGTGTGTGTGTGTGTGTGTGTGTGTGTGTGTGTGTGTGTGTGTGTGTGTGTGTGTGTGTGTGTGTGTCTGTCTGTGTCTGTGTGTGTGGTAGGATTTTACTCCAATTCAAAAAGGAAAAGCCCTCCAGTTACTTTAAATGTGTGCATTGAAAGAAAGTATGGTGTTCATACAAAGTCTAGGCTCTGTAAATACGTAGGTATATAAACAAACGGGCTTGGACCACCATGGCTAGCAACAATGCCAGCAGCATAGGCTAGGCTGATACTTTGGCTTTCATAAGTATTTGGCTTCAACACATATTGATACATTGACAGGCACACTAGTCACACTAGCTAGCTACTACTAAACACACATTCTCCCTGTATTTGCACAGAGATAAATCTTAGCCCATATCAATAGCACGGTTGCTATAGCTATGATGAGCGTGTCCGGAATTGCTTTGTTAACATGCCTGTTTACAGAGCCTAGGCTTTGTATTAACACTGGACTTTTTTTTTCTCCAACATACACAGAGTAAGATGTGAACGTGAGGAGATATTCACTGATTTTGAGAAAGTGATTCTGATAACAAGCATTGTCCAGCATTGTTGACTCCACCTTTTAAGTAACGTTGACCCATCCAGGGTTGATAGTGGAGGCACTTGACCCTTGATGCTTTGAGGAAGATAAAAGCCTTTTAGAATGTCTTAATATTGTCTCATCCTGATAGATATATAGATAGGTGGATGGATTGATGGATAGATAGATGGATATATGGATGGATAGATGTATAGATAGATATATAGATAGATGGATGGATTGATGGATAGATAGATGGATATATAGATGTATAGATAGATACATAGATAGATGGATGGATAGATAGATGGATATATGGATGGATAGATGGATGGATAGATGGATGGATAGATGTATAGATAGATATATAGATAGATGGATGGATTGATGGATGGATAGATGGATATATAGATGTATAGATAGATACATAGATAGATGGATGGATAGATAGATGGATATATGGATGGATAGATGGATGGATAGATGGATGGATAGATAGATGGATAGATGGATGGATGGATGGATAGATAGATGGATATATGGATGGATAGATGTATAGATAGATACATAGATAGGTGGATGGATTGACGGATAGATAGATGGATATATGGATGGATAGATGTATAGATAGATAAATAGATAGATGGATGGATGGATGGATAGATAGATAGATAGATGGATATATGGATGGATAGATGTATAGATAGATAAATAGATAGATGGATGGATGGATAGATAGATAGATAGATGGATATATGGATGGATAGATGTATAGATAGATAAATAGATAGATGGATGGATGGATAGATAGATAGATAGATGGATATATGGATGGATAGATGTATAGATAGATAAATAGATACTTTATTGATCCCGAAGGAAATTCTGAATGATCCTAATCTGTTATGCCATGCCTGTTCCCCCTCCCTCCCTCCCTCCCTCCCTCCCTCCCTCTCTCCCTCCCTCTCTCCCTCCCTCCCTCTCTCCCTCTCTCCCTCCCTCCCTCCACAGACTATGAGAAGATGTTTGGCACCAAATGCCACGGCTGTGACTTTAAGATTGATGCGGGCGATCGTTTCCTGGAGGCCCTGGGCTACAGCTGGCACGATACCTGCTTCGTCTGTGCTGTAAGTCACTTTGATTGATACGACTCCCTATGGGGCTCTCTCTCTCTCTCTCTCTCTCTCTCTCTCTCTCTCTCTGTCTCTCTCTCTCTCTCTCTCTCTCTCTCTCTGTCTCTCTCTCTCTCTCTCTCTCTCTCTCTCTCTCTCTCTCTCTCTCTCTCTCTCCCTCCCTCCCTCCACCCTGTCCCAGACAAGAAAACCTGACTCCTATCATTGGAATGTTTGAGCTTTCTCCTCCTTCTCTGTCACCTGCGCTCCATCACTATCCCCTCCGTCTCCGTCTCATCCAGTGAAGAAAAGTCAAAAATATGTGGCTGCCGTAGCCGGTAGCAACCCTACTGTGATAAAAGAGCCATGCAGTAAACAAAACCTGGATTCACAACTCTGCATCTTTTCCTAATTGTAAGAAAATAAATGGACTAACACATCCATTTAGAAAACAGCCCAAGTAGTAGCATTAGTAGCAAGTAGCATTATTAAGCTAAAGGTTGGTGATTGGAGCACACATAGGAAAATAGGGTTCTCATTATAATGAGTCATTTAGCAATTTAATTAAATGAACCAACCGAGGCTCTAAATTCCTGGGTTCCAAACATTTCTCACACACACTGTACGTATTACTGTAGAGCAGGAGTGCCCACAAGTTTTCAGATTGTGAGCTACTTTTATAATGATCAAGTCAGGAAGATCTACCTACTATAAAAATGCAAAACATATTAGGCCCTGGGGCTGAGAGGTTTCGTAGGCCCCCTGAGAGTCCGTCTTACAACACAAAACGTGAAATATTTATTTTGATTAATAAACAAATCATTTTAAGGTACTACTAAGGGCCTTTTAGGGGGGTCCGGGGGCATGCCCCCCTGGAAGAAAAATGTGAAACTTTTAAAGTAAAATGTATCAATCTGGTGCATTTTGAGAAGAATACTAAAGCTAAATCAGCTGCGTCCTATGTGAGCTATTTAGTACTTTATTACTATTAGTACTAGTATTTTCTGGAATCATTTGGGGACACAGAATTACCAAAAAGCAGAAAGAAAAAATGTACAGGTTTAAAAAATCTCTCTGTGAAGTCTTATTCTTTTTTTTAAATACAGTATAGCTCAATATAGGCCCCTGCTCTTCGTAGCCACGAACAATGTAATTTAAAAAATATCAAAAATGTACTGGTGCCAGATCTCTGTATGCTCCCCCTACCTACTAAGGCTAGGGGCCTATAATGAGCCAGTCAATTGTTTATTTTTTTAAAATAAAGTTGTTCGGGGTCTTCAAAGATTAGGAGCCTATATTGAGCCAGTAAAAAGAAATGCCTTCGCGATCTACCCACAATGCGGTCGATCGCGATGGACGTAATGGGCACCCCTACTGTAGAGTAAAGATACGTGATGGTGTATGCTAACTGCACAATGAAGAAACATGGGATAGAACACACCTCCGATCTGATGGTCAGATGTGTCACCTTGTCTATCATTCTCTCCTTCTTATCCTGTGAAGTAAAGTGAAAGTAAATGCAGTAAAGTAAATACTATGTGTGTCTGCTGTGGCCAGTAGCACTCTGTGTAGGAATTCACATTGGCGTCAGTGTTAAAGTGTGATATGTGCTCTGCCCTGGTTTCCCAATGTGTCTCTCACTGTGTGTGTCTGTCTGCTTTGATCTCTAAAGCTGTGCCAGATCAACCTGGAGGGGAAGACGTTCTTCTCCAAGAAGGATAAGCCCCTGTGCAAAGGCCATGCCTTCGCTCCAGTGTGAGAGAAGAGAGAGAGAGAGCTTCATCTGCAGAGGAACCAACGCTTCTCTCTCTCTCTCTTTCTCTCCCTCCCTCCGGCTCATACACATTCTACATCTCTTTCCCTTGCCACCACACACCTAGTTAAACTATTCTATCTCTTCCTCTATCCTGCAGACTTTGTTACTTTACTGTGCTGTGAGGATGTTACTGCCTGCCAATACCAAATGCTGTGTTGTAGAACTGGAAGTATTCAAGGAATTATGCCATGTCCTCACTAACCTGTAGACTTCCAGATAGATTTCGACATGAAGGTGAGACACTGCAGGCTTGTTAAAACCATTGTGTTTTTGTATTACAATTTTCCAATAACTAATTATGTGAATATTTGCTTATCTATAATCTAAATGTTGGACAAAGCCAGAGTTCAAATCTTTATTTCATTTTGACGGCATATCAGTGTCGAAGGTTTTTACTTAACATATTTTTCGATACAGCCTTTAATCATTTTATGAATAGAAAAGTTATATTTACAAGTCTTAAAGATGCTTTTTCGTCGTGTTTTTAAGAAGAAATGATATAATAAATCAGATCATTCACAACCTATAATCAAATCCATCTGTAATAACCTTCAGGATAGTGCTAAGAAAGATTCTAGAAAGTTTAGTTGATGTAAGTGCTTTAGAAGTTGAAATGTTTGGTTCAAAAAAATAAACTAATGTTAAGATAATGAGTGTTTAAAGATGGTTTTATATGAGAAATATACAATACATATTTATACTAGTATGAAAGAAGACATGTAAAGGTAGCAAAAATAGACCAACATCTTAAAATTGACCAGTGCTTGAAACAGCAATGTTTTTGCCTGCAGTGCCTCAGTGTTCTTCTTGACTTAATTCTAGTTGTTAGGAGGAAAAGTTCTCACGTCTGTGCTAATGTCCTTCTTGTTCAGTGTTGAGTAAGGTCAAGTCAGTATCTCCCAAGCAGCAGGAGCCACTCAGCATATAATAATCCCACATATTGCAGTAATGATCTGCAACGTGGTCCATACTTGGCACAGGGAAGTGGTGGCCTCTATTCAGAACCCTAGCCCCACTTACTCTCTCTCTGCAGCAGCCTATTAACAGAATGGGGGTCCAGTGGAGCGTCCCATTTCCACCTGACTGGACCCCTCTACCTTTCCACACAAGCACTGGCTGCCTTACTTTCCCTGCGTTCCAATTTGCATACTTTTTTTTTTTTTTTTTAACTTTACTACATTCTAAAGCACTCTGGTTTGTATACCACAAAATGAAATTGGATGTATAAGGCATACTGCATTTGACATGCATGTATTGGAACATCCTTAATCTTTTTCTGGCATACTAAATAGTCAGGAATTATGGGTATTGGAACGCAGGGACAAGGCAAATCAGTGCACATGCTGCAGTTAATGATCCTAAATTGATCCAATTCTAATACACACACACACACACACACACACACACACACAGTGCTATTAATGTTACACACTCCTAACGTATGGATATTTTTAAGACCTTTGAGATTATCGTCATTTATTGAACATTCTAATGTAAGAGAGAAAAAAGATTCCTACGGAGATATTGTCTCTCACGTTCCTATGTTGTTATTGTTCCTTGGAGTACTTTCAAACCATGTTGAATATGTATTTATATTGCTTCTGAATGGGCCTGTAAGTGTTGCTTTTATAGCTGCTGGATGTTTCAAATAAAAAAAATTAATTACTAATGCCACGTGCTGCTGGGTGGATCCACTTTGTGTGTAAGGTTTTCTATTGAATGATATTTTGACCTGCTCCCAACAAATAGGAAAATGGACTTGACAACGGTTGTACAATACGCTTTACACAAACAGCAATAGTTCAACATTTGAAATGTTTTGCTCAAGAAAAGGTGACAGAAACCGTTCCAAAAAGTATGCAAGGACAGGAGCCGTTCCTGTCTCTGTGTGCATTTTTGATATGGGAATAGGCAAAGGTCACTCACTCATCCAGGTTAGCTTAGCTCAAACAGGTTAGCTTAGCTCAAACACTGGTAGTCAAGGGGAGCAGGTCAAAAGATAAGAGTGAGGCAAAAGGCTAACATTTTAAAATGTTGAACTATTCCTTTAATAGTCGGAGTGGTGTTGAGTCTTGAAAGCATGACACTAATAAACAAACAGGTTATCTGAAATATTTAGTAGTGCGTGTACAGTCCTTAATTATTAATGAAGCAACATCAGTAAATGTTTCAAGTAAAGGATCCAGTCATTGATTTAACAATATATAATTTATTTACAACAATTTCAGGTTGAATTCCTATACATACCGTTCTGAAATGTCATAGATATATATATATACATAAGGCCAAGTAAATACTTGAAAGCACTTAGAAACGAATTTCCAAAATTCTACCCACAAATCCATATCATTGTCCAAAAAGTACAGAAAACCTCCTTTAGCAGAAGCTTTTTCCATTTGCCACAAAAGTTGACAACAATTTACATTGACGATAAGGAACACAAAAGGTAAAAAAAACAAAAAAAAACAAAAAAAGATTTTACAATTGCATAAGCGCTGTGGCATGTATAATAAATACAGCATTTTTGACTTGCAGAAAGGCAAGGAACATTGAATCAAGGAACTGAATAGAAAGAACAAAAAACATTCACAAGTAGAGGAGTCTATTGTTCATAGTTAAAAAACTAAAACAAAACAGTTCAGTCAGAGTGACAGTGAGGTATGCACATAACCAGTCTCTCTCTTTCTCTCTCACACACACACACACACACACACACACACACACACACACACACCCTGTACACTGAATAGTAGTGAGAGAAAAATGCAGATATAAATACAAACCATTGAACAAAACATGTATTTTTCTGTATTACACAGAACTATCAGTGCCAGGAACTGTATTCATATCACGCACACACACATTGCAGAGTTAGATAGTGAGTTAGACGTGAAGATGGATCCTGGTGACTGGTGAATGACACTACTGAAATGTGCTCAGACGACACGTCCAGGACAATGACAGGCTGGGGTTGGGGGGTGATAGAATGTCACACAGTCTGACTGTACAACTGCCATGGCTCATGGAAACATGTTGCGTTAACACTGAGAACCCATGTTCTCTTCCTCAGAGTAGCCTCCACACAATCCACCTTGCATTTAAATGCTTAGAGTTAAGAGGAATAGTCAGGCAGAGTAAGGACCAAACAAAATATGTATAGAAACTCCCAGTAAAAACAGTCTCTAGACCCTTAACACTGCAAAAAGTCTTCACTGCTAGATCGCCAAAGAACAGTATATAGGCAAACACGTCACGGTTTGGACTTGACAAATGCTGCGCCAGTTAAGTGTCTTTTTTTTTTTTTTTTTTTTTGGCTTCATATTAAAATATAATTTACATTTCTTTACAAAGTGATGAAATAAAAAGGGGCACACACACATATCACTGCTTGGACAAACAGCATTACCTTGCCTCAAAGACTAAAGCCAGGAAATGTGAAGAAAGGAAATATTTGGACTTTTAAAGTCCTGCGGACAGACACGCGTTCTATTCTAGCTGCAGGTTAAAACCAGACTGAAACAATATGTAATGCACACAATAATGAGGATGAAGGGGCCTCAAATGGAACTCAGGAAACTTTGGTTACCAATTCTGCTGATATACAGTATGCAAAGTGACAGCACGCGGCTGCTATAGAAAAACTATTTACATGTGTGGCGATGATCCATTTCAACATGAAAAGATTTACTTAAGGTGATATCGCCATTTCGTCTTAATATATGGGGTATTGTTAAAAGTGAATAAAAAAGGTAAAATGATTGAATTCATGGCATCCCCACACTAGTAGATAGTTTGTAGAAAGTGGTAGTTTGGGAGGATTTGTGTTTTATAGCATGAAAGGCTTAAGAGCTGACGGGCTAGGATGCCACAAAAAAACAAAGAAACTTTGAAAAAAGAAATAAAAAAACGGACATACTTTTTCTCCTACTACGAGGAAAACATAAATATACATTCCAAATCTCTGACAATCATAGAAGAGGCTCTGGTTTAGTGTTTAAAGGTTGGAGCCACCAGGAGCTAGGAGCTAGCTGTAGGACGGGCTGTGCTAGCTAGTTTAAATAAGAAGGGGATGGAATGGAAAGGATTCTCTCTTTACAACTTGTAACAGACAACTTCACATGCAACCCTGAGGCGGACGCAGAGAGAACTATGGCTAATTAGGGATCGCTCACACCTTTTCAACTCAACCAAAAAGGACTTTAAAAAGATTCTCTGTCTGTTTTACTGTTGCCTGACCTGATCATGACGCATTCAAAAAAATCAAAACAAACAAAATACAATGCAAAGTAGCAAAATATGTTAAGCAAATGCCAGGTTGCATCACTCTGCTGGATCATATTATTCTGCCATCCAGTCTAGAAGTAACAAAAGCCTTTGAAGGCATCTTTAGTGAGCAGAGGCGTGACATTATGAATAAGCCTCTCTTAACTTCCTCTGAGAGAGAGAGAGGCGTTTCACTGATGTGGAAATAGTTTGCCACACAGCAAATATAGAATTCCCCATCAACGTTTGCTTTATGAATTATAAAAAGCAGGGCTTTCACAACTTTTTTTTCAACGTGATTAATCTGGTGAAGATTTTGAAGAATTTTTAGTTTGTTTTGGTCTGAAGGCGCTCTCTGCATTATTCATACGGTAGAAAAAGCCTTTTGGCCGTTTCTAAACGTCGTCTCTGCTGCAGAATTAATGTAATCAGAAGGGAAATAAATGTCATTTTGGAAATGAGTTTTGACGACATTCAGTGTTCACATAAACAGTATGCAGCTGGAACGCCTTTGGGTCTGTGGCTCCGTCATTTAGAGGGATGGGAGAGAAATGCCACAGTCAAACATTGGCTAATGTAAGACGTGAAATATCATTTATATATGTCATAATGTCTGAGTGTCCCTGGGCAAAGAGACACTGAACCCCAAATGTCTCCCGATGGTGAGCTCACACCCTGCTATCGGTGTATGAGTGTGTCTTTCAATGGGTGAATGAGACAAACTATGTATAGCGCTTTAGATAAAAATCGCTATATAAGTGCAGCACATTTACCAAAATATACTGAACGGATCAAAATCACAGGGCTTTACATAGAAGTACTTTCTGAAATATGGATTTAGATGAATATGTTACTGAATCCTGCCTCGGAAAAGTTCAAAGAACCCAAACCCCACGTATATATGTATTGATTCAGAAGCAGGAGAATCTCTCTAAATCAAGATGTTACATTCACAGTAGTGATACCGGCTGCAAACAAGACCAGAGAGGATTTAGTTTTTTTTTTTTTGTTGGGAGGGGCCTCTGGACATACAATCTACTTTAAAACCTGCAAGTCCAGGATGTGCTACAAACCGTGTGTGTGTATGTGTTTGTCAGAAAACAGATAACGCACATATGAGATGTACATGTTACAGAGTGAAGCTGGGTTTGGGCTCTTTGTTGAAGATATGCTCAATATGACATTATGACAAACCTGCCAATTGCATATTACGCCCCCGTGCTCTCTGACCTGAAACCACTGGCACCTTTCCTCACATCCCCTTTTTTTTTTTTTTTTTACTTTTTAGAATTTGCAATATTGGCCATCAGTAATATTAACATCACGTTTGCATATTGCTCCTTGTTAATTATATATATATATAAAAAAAAGGCATGAAGTTAAATGATCTTTAAAAGTAGAACCAGGAGGTGTGGACTAATTTAAATTCAATTCTTAGATGGCAAAATACAACTTCTCTTTACTCTTCATGGGTCGATTCCACACACACACACACACACACACACACACACACACACACACACACACACACACACACACACACACACACACACACACACACACACACACACTCTACCTTTTCCTTCATTTGGTCTGTGGGTTAAAGATTTTGACTCGGCTCGATGAGAAATAGGAACTCGGCCCTACAGACCCTTTACTATCTTCAAAAAGAGAAGACGAGGGACATTGGGACAAGCTCTGCTAGTGTTATTGTCGTGAGGGGGGGCGGGGGGGGGGGGGCGTTTGTGTGTGTTGTTGTTTACTGTCTTTTTTCATTTCCTCTTGACTGGGTTAGCACTCTCCGTCAGAGACCAGGAATATCATGGCCTCCTGTTTGCCGATGTCAGCCATGACCGAGGCCAGCTGGTTGATGTTGCCACTGTGGAAATGCTGCGACTCCCACAGGTCCAGGATCACAGAGGTCGGGCTGGCTTTGGATGCAAAGAAACTCATGTGTCTGCAGGGAGAGGAAGAGCAAAGAAAAAACAGTCAGACATTTTCTACTGAATCGAGCGGTGTGCATAAATCAAAACTCTCTCTCTCTGGTTGCGTTCCGAATCGCATACTCTTTCTTTTTTCTATTCTACATACTACATCCGACGATAAAAAGAATCTAGTTAGGATGCAGTAGACATACTATTGGGACATACTTTTCTCTCTTATTTCATCATAACATTGCGCCTTGATCTTGCCTCTTGCTTTTATATCCGTCGCATCCCCGTTTGTTTTCATAACATGGACCTATAGGCTTCGTCGATGTTACGTCACTTCACGTGCGCACTGGATTGTGGGTCAGAATCGCCCAAATAGGATGCACTTTTCAACACTAACAATCTTGGCCGCATGAAGTAGACCATCCGGGTATTCTAACCATCCTAAATCTGGCCACAAGAATCGGGACATCCTAAATCTTTTTTCTACATACTATATAGTAGAAAGTATGCGATTCGGAACGCAACCATAGTCTCGCTCTCTGTGTGTGTGTGTGTGTGTGTGTGTCTCTCTCTCTCTCTCTCTCTCTGTCTCCCTCTCTCGTTCTGTGTGTGTGTGTGTCTCTCTCTCTCTCTCTCTCTCTCTCTCTCTCTCTCTCCACTAACAGAGTCTCAGGAAAAAAGCCTTTTCAGACTGTATATTTTTTTATTTTGTTGTGCTAAAGGCTTTACCTGTAACTCTGTCAATGTCAAGTTTTATTGCGAGTTATATTTCCCCTCCGTCCTGATACTGTGCTGTGTCGGAGCACTAAGTATAAAAAGGATGAAGCGCCACATAAGAACACAGTTTAGCTCTCCAAAAACCATCGGCCATCAACTAACACAATCTCTGGCAATTTTCATTTGAAGCCTTTTAGAAAGCATAAGCCTCATTCTTTACTTTATTTGAGGTTGAAATTGGCCTCTAAATCCCCGATATAGTAAATCCTATATGGACTTTTTCCACTGTGAAGTCGGAAGTGACCTTTTCCCCCATTTTTAGGAGGCGGAACCTTTTACGATCAAACCCAATCAATGACAACAAAGCAGTGGCCCCGGCCGGCTGTATATTTGATGTTGAGTGGGGGGGTGACCCCATGGCACCTGAACAAGCTTGTTTGATTTAATGGCCTTTTTCTGTTCTTCAAATGTCTGGGGGGGGGGGGGGGGGGCAGAAGCTGTTCTGTAGAACACACACACACACACACACACACACACACACACACACACACACACACACACACACACACACACACACACACACACACACACACACACACACACACACACACACACACACACACACACACACACACACACACACACACTCAAAGCATTAAAGTCTTGGCACAAAGTAGAGGGGGATTGTGCTGTAGATGTTTTTTTGCTGGCAGATAAGACAGGAAGCCCATAACACAAGACTTCTTTCCACCTAGAGAAAGGGTCAGAGTCAGACAGAGTCTATTATTTGGCTGGTGTCGTGTGTGTTTGCCCAGTGAAGCGTTCTGTGATGGTTCTAAACATGAGGCTGGAACACACTGTCACTCTGCTATTTGGAGTCAATCGGATTTCACAACACACACACACACACACACACACACACACACACACACACACACACACACACACACACACACACACACACACACACACACACACACACACACACACACACACACACACACACACACACACAACCCTTCCCTTATGCGTCAAGAGAGAGCACAACAAAGAGAAGGAGATGGTCGAAAAAATTGTCTGGGAACAAGCTGTCTGTACGATTATCCAGAGAAATAAATAAATAAAACTAAATAAAATAGAGAGAGCTTAGAGTCCGACATGTCCGCCCCGCTCATTAAAGCTCAATGTGTGGAAGCAGCAGCTTATCTCAGACACACACGTCTAACACATGCTCGGTCTTAGGAGCGGAAGATCGAAGAATAAAAAAAGGTTGTTGGCATTTTATGTTGTATTGATTAGGCCTAGTGTGGCTCTGCTGTGAATACACACATGGAAGAATATACAGCACGTCAGAATGCCATTGAGCACAACACCTTGTTAAGGACAGAGCCAAACAATGGAGCCCTTGTTGCTTCCTCAGGCCTCAAATGATAATTGATTGCGTTGTGTGCGAAAACATCGCTAGTTAAACCTGCAGTGCATTTATTCAATTTGTGATTAAGTGGGGGCTAAGTCAAGTTGATTGGGCGAATTAAGTGCAGCCATTTGATTTCATTACGTGGTAGAAACTAAATTGGGAGCATGGGGGGGGATCAATGGCTGGCTCCTGTTGTTTGCTAGGTCTTGATTAAGTACAGTAACAGTGAGAAAAGGAATCGTCTGAAAGGTCGGCACACATCCAAAACCTATTCTACCCGCTGATGGGCACCTAGGCTGCTACTTTTCCAATTAGCAGTGTTAAGCAGAATGTAGCAGGTGAACACTTTGCTGCAGCCTCTAAGCTGCTTATCTGTTAGTGGGAAGGGAGAGGAAGGGCGGCCATGTTTTCTTTATAGAAACATGATGGCTGTATCCCTTCAAGTCTACATTAATCCCATAATGTCAACTGTGTCAAATCAGGATTAGTTTTATTATGGCAGAGAAACCTTGTTTACCTTAACTTAAGGAGAAACGCTCGACTGCGGTGGTGCACTTCACACGGACCCAGACATAATAATGTCATAGTCGCTGCATGTTAACCTTTACCTTGACGATCAGTGTGTTGTATTCATTATTCTATACAAGCTGTATTCAAACATTATACATATTCTCCAGGGTGTTGGATGAATGAGACTGGTGTATTTCTCGGGAGCCTTTTTTGGTGTGCTGGCTGCCTGTTCTTGCTCCGACAAATGGCTGATCAGACCTTTGCATTATGCTAGTGTACGGTTCATATTGACCTCTCCAGTTTGAGTCTTTGTGCTAGCATTCTCCAGTCGGCTCCGTTGGGACAGGGGGTGTCCAGGCTGCTGCAGATCTTCTGTCTGATGAGGTAAGGGATCTGGAAGGCGCTGGGCCCGGCCAGAGCCGTGGCTGTGCTGTCACCCAGCAGGAACGAGGAGTCTAGAGCACGCGTGTCCTGGTGGAGCACAGCAAGTCATATATTAAAGTGAGACCTCAACATAGTGTAAGGGCAGACACTGCAGGTGGATGGGGTGAGAATCAA